>NW_024609857.1:89343550-89471398 GCF_016920785.2 Ixodes scapularis
AGAGAAGAAATGTTTTTTTTTTTGTCTATATCTTTTAAGTGAACAATTTTCGGGATACAAGGGTGCGTTCGATGTCTGGCAGTCTGTGATATTGTTGTAACTCTAGGTCTCGTTATGGAAGTTCACAAGTGGCTGTAGTCGGCCTTAGATTTGTGGGAGGATTCGTGGAAGCAAAGAAAGTAGCTGAGCTTGAAACAACCCTCTTTCTTTGTCTTTACCTATGACTAAAAGCCTTGCTTTTTGTACGCTGTTTCGGGCACTCGAAAACGAAACAACGTCCACCAGCTCTCCTGCACCCGAAACTGTTAGCAAGCGAGGACCACACAAAATAATTTACAAGATTAGTAGGCCGAAAAGGTAACGAGATCCTGCACTTCGTAAAGATATTGTTTCTGTACTGTCAGAATTTCCTTGTTATAAATAAAATAAAAATTACCCCACTGGACGAAAAAAAGGAACGCCGTTACTCTTTCCGTTCCAGTAAAAATGTAATGCGTTCCCGTTCCAGTTCCAGCGATGCAAAATGGAACGGCGGCGTTCCTTCGTTCCTCCTAAAAGGAATGCGTTCCAGGAACGCCGTTCCGTACAACACTGCCGCCCGGCCTTGTTTAGTTAGCTCGAAATCTCGGTTCAGTATCCCTTTAACACGCGCCTTAGTGTTACGTGTGCGACATAGTGGTCGTCCCCCACTGCAGTGGCGTGGACAGGGAGGAGGCTTATGGGGCTTCAGCCCTCCCTCCCCTGGTCATAAAGATCCCAGCCTCCTCAGCCAGCCCCCCCCCCCCCCCCCCCTAAAAAAAATCTATGCATGGCACCGTGGAAGCAGTGAAAGTGGCAAGTTATTCTCTTCGACAAGGAATGGCACAGGGGGGTTAATTACCTTGCGGCAATTTTAGGGATTACTATGGCGCAGTATTTGCTTTAAAATGTCAGGGAAAAAAAGTATATTTTGGCTTTTAAAAGGCTGCATCCAGTTAACATCTGCGACGATTTTTCCTGCAGTTAATTGCCCTATGACGAATCGGCCTATTCGACGAATGAACCGTCGACGATTTGTCCTAGACCCTCACCACATCATCTCAGCTGCGATCTACAACGCAGGACGACATTGCATTCCTATAGGACAGGGGTATCAAGCACGCGGCCCGCGACTCGCTGGGACACGGCCCGCAGGCAACCGGCTACGCGTTCCGGTTCCTGTGCGCTGGAAATGGCATGCGCCATAGTGATCTCATCACGCCGATTTATTTCCCCTCAAAAAGTAGCTTTGCTATTTGAACATATTCACATAGTTTATACTTATCTGTGCTCATTTGCCCTTTGTTTCGCTTTATTTTTTTGCTTCCCGGCTTTTTGTAATGTACAACAATTACGGTACTGCTGCAAGCGCGAACTATTCGTTTCAGGATACATCTCGGCTGCGCAAACTCTCAATCAGCAGGAGTAGCTGCCAAAGATAAAGCTACGAGGTCGGGACTAGATCCATCACAGTATTTTCTCAGTGTGTTGTAATAAAAATCGTCAGGAAAGCAAGGACTATCAAATTAACTGATTGATTTTTTAGAGACAAGTTGGGCTTGGTGAATTTCCGAGCAAATTAAGCAACGAAAACGACAGTGCAATTTCTCTCTTGTTCAATTAAAAATGCTAGCATGCTGGCGGGGCGGTGTCATTTTATTTAAACAAATCTCAAATGTTACTGTGAACCAAGAAACTTTTTTTCTCAAGTTACAGTATTTTGTGTGCAAAATAAAAAGTGTTACTGTATCTTTGTGGCCTTGCAAGCATGAGGTGCTTAGGCCTTTCCGTTGCTGTGTAGAAACGTTATTCTAAAACACCCTGGCACAGCGCGCGCTAACGCATGCGCTAAATTTAGCGCTAGCATGCGCTCGGTCGCTCCGGCGAAAAGTAAATAAACACAAATTCGGGACGAAAACAGACGCATGCAACTCTTTCAACTCTCAACGAGATAACGAGATTTATTTCGTCTCCGTTCAAACGACGGTCATCGAGCTGGTTCAGGGGAGGGAGCAGAGAAGAAAAAAAGAAGGGGGGGGGGGGGGGGTTGAAAGAAGAAGAGGGCGAAAAACAGGTTATTTGCGGCCTTCCTTCAAGGCCCCTGGTCCCTTCCTCCCAGTTCAGGATGGAGGAATTTCATCTCCCTGTCGGAAAGGGCTAGAGAAGGCGAAGCAACGTAAGTGACCGAGCTCTTAATGGCGTACGATTCGGCGACTTCCCTGCCAAATCTCTGCCGGTGTCCTCCCAGTACGCGCTTACCTTCGTATCTGGGCGAACAATTGTCGCACTTCATACGGTGTACGACTATTGGATGCATGGAGTCGTCGGGGGGTTTGCTCACCTCTCGCGAGTGTTCCTTCAGGCACTCATTTAGGCACCTTCCGGTCTGCCCTCTATACACCTTTCCAAAAAACGCTCCTAGGCCGCCGCCATGTTGCTGAAGCTGATGCGGCTGGTGCGACTCTCGCGCCCTCTATCAGCTAAAAATTTTCTGCCACACTCTTGGACTGTGAAGAGCCGCTCGGCGCGGTTCTCTACCTATGTTTTTGCGGTTTTGCATTGGACGTTTTCTAACCTCTTTTGAAAGTTCCTACTCAATATTTTGTTTATGTGTGCTGCCTACTCTTCTGTGTTATCTTCCACTGTGAGAAATAAGGCTGGATAGTGCCTGCCATTCAAGCTTTTATGCTCGACACTCACGGGAAACGAAGGAGGTGAAGGACGTAGAACGGCCCTCGACGCGATTTTGCGAACATTGTCATACCCCTCCCAGAGATAATCCGCGTAGAATCCTCAATCATCTCCAAAAATAGTTGTACGGGTTGGGGTGGGAAACGGGTCAGTCGCGTTCGTTCCTTGCCTTGGTGCTGTTGTGAAAAAAGGAAGCTCTTTCCAAAACGTGCCACAAACAAAGTCAGCTTGGATTCCGTCCGATCGTCAAGATGTGACAGTCATCTACTGTGACTGCGTTATTTGAGATCTTTCTCAAATAAATTCTTTTTGGATAATGCTGCATCATGTGGTACGTACAATATATTGTTTGAATGTTAACACTTGCTAAATTGTATGTGCGTGTCCTGCCCATCGGTAAACACATTATTGGTGAGCATGAAAATTGCATACCTTTCGGCTATTTTCTGTTGTTTTCGCCAGCTAAGCGCTTTGTCATTTGACATGCGGTGAATCGCGCGGCGCCGTCAAAACTTGTCGTAAAAACAAAAAAAAACTTAGAACTATACATTCCAGTCGCATTCGTTCTGTCGCGCGCGTGCACAACAAAAATAGTTTGTAAGTTTTGTATTGCTTTTTCTTATTTTTTTTTCAAATGTGGTACAATGCTTTCTCAATGACCCCGGGAAAATAAATGAACCATGAGACACAAAATACACCGAGAAAAGCCGAGAATTCAGCCGCCAGCAGTGTTTGAAGCTGCGCCTACGCAGGCTGCACCTATCGTAATCACAGTCCACTCGGTTAGGGTTAACAGGGACACCGGTGAGAGGCTAGCCTCAGACTCAGTGACTGGGCTTGAAAACGGTTTGTTGCCCCTGGGGTCGAGTGTTTCTTGGAAAGGTGTATACCCCCCCCACCCCCCCACACACGAAAAAAGGATGGTATAAACCACCTCCTTCCTGCACTTAACAAACTGCTGTCCGTGCTTTTTGTTGCATTGGGTCACGGAGGGTAAGGTATTCACCATTCTGCACATTTGTTGAAGCTTTTGCTTGCAGCTAAACACTACCCCCCATCTCGAAGTGATAGGCAAGTCTCTTAAGGCGATGTGCGGTGTTGTGCGAGTAGGGGATAACTGCAAAATGTTTTTTACGAGGAACAGGAGCGGCTGGCGGTGCCCGGGAGGCAGTGATCAGCCTCTGAAGTGTCTTTGCCACTAAGTCTTCAGGGTACCCTGCCCTCTTTAGCCTCTCTGTCTGTAGAAGCACGCTGTGCGCGGTGAGATGGGGGCACGACTTGGTTCCAGAGGATTTTAGGGGTGAGTTCACGAGACCCCGTTTTACTGCTTTGGAGTGGGCACTCGTGAAGGGCAGACCGGCTTTTGTGTGCGCTATCTGAACTCCCAGCATATCCCATCGGGGTGCATCTACAGGTGCAGTTCCAAGTGTTGAAGACTGTCTTCAGACGGGTCTTTTCTCTTGAAGTAGAGTCCGGTGGGTCTCGAAGTGAAGGCCTGAATGACAGACTGGGGAGGGGTCTGCTTTGGGTGCACGATCAGATAATCGTCTACATACCGGAACACCCGGCTCTCCGGTGCAGTCTCCTCCATTCAGCTCCTATGCACAGCGCGCAGCAGCGTGTTTCTACAAACAGAGGCTAAAGGGGGCAGGGTATCCTGAAGGCTTAGTGGCAAATACACTAAAGAGGCTGATCACCGCCTCCCGGGCACCGCCAGCCGCTCCTGTTCCTCGAAAAAAGCGTTTTACAGTTATCCCCTACTTGCACAACACCGCACATGGCCTTAAGGGACTCGCCTATCACTGAGCAAACCCCCCGACGACTCCATGCATCCAATAGTCGTACACCGTATGACATGCGACGGTTGTTCGCCCAGATGCGAAGGTACGCGCGTATTTGGAGGACACCGGCAGAGATTTGGCAGGGAAGTCGCCGAATTGTACGCCATTAATAGCTTGGTCACTAACGTCGCTTCGGCTTCTCTATCTAGCCCTTTCCGACAGGCAGATGAAATTCCTCCGTCCCGAACTGGGCGGAAGGGACCAGAGGCCTTGAGGGAAGGCCACGAATAACTCGTTTTTTCCCCCTCCTTCTCTTTTAACCCCTCCCCCCTCCTTTTTCCTTCTCTGCTCCCCCCCGATCCTGCTCGATGGCCGTCGTTTGAACGGAGACGAAATAAATGTTGGTGAGAGTTGAAAGAGTTGTAAGCGTCTGCTTTCTTCCCAAATTTTGTTTATTCTTTCCGATTTTTTAAGTATAATTACCAACACGCTCGTTTTTAATGTGAAATCCGGTCGCTGTAGCTATTTTACTATACGAAGTTGGTACTGGTGTGGGCCTTTAGCGACAATTAGTGGAATTCTGGAATAATAAATAAAAACGTGCTCTCCTGGCGCAATAGACGCAGTGGTTGAGTTGCCAGCTGACTCCACTGCTATTGAAGTAACAGGGCAAAGATACGCTAGTTGATCATTTACTGAGATAAAACAACAGAGCGCTAAAGGCTGATTTTGGAGTAGCCATAAATATTCTAAGAATGCGAACCACTTCATAACGGCAGCCACGAGCGAGAGTTCGATGTTTGGTACAGCCTGTCGGTACAGCCCAAAGAGGGAGAACGGCAACCTCCCTGTTTGTCGTCTGCTAGCAGAGTCGGGCGCGTGCCCTTTCTCGGTTTACCCCGCCGATCCTGCTGAATTTCCCGGATGTGTGGAGAGGGTGCTGTGGTCTAACAAAATGGCGCCGCCCTGAGAGAACTAAATGGAATGGTCTATAAGCTCCCTACGGAAGCCAGAGTTGCGCATCTGTTTTCCACGTGCCGCCGCGCCGCTATTCGCCGAGATCCGATCACGTGAGGAGCAGACTCAAATGCCGTGCAGGAAAGTAGACGTTGCGTGCGTCCCGGCGTACGTTCCCCTGCTTCAGTCAGATCCTCATCTGAATTCAGTCAGATGAGGAGCAGGATCAACATGCCATGCAGGAAAGACAGCGCTACGGGGATGAGCACGCAACTCTGGCTCCCATAGGGAGCCTATACAGGAACTCTGCAAGCACTGGTACCACAGATCGAGCAGCACCTACCTCTCCATGCTTATGCCGGAAACTCTCAGCCTCGGGGTTCGGCCGTGGTTGGCGCCAGGCATGTAGCAAGTGGGGGGGCCCATTGGGCTTGGCCCCCCCCCCCCCCCCCCCCCCCGAAATCTTCCATTTTGCTGGGGCCTCCTGCCCCCCTCCCCCTCATACAGTATTTTGTCATAGGCGGCCCCGGCCCCCCCCCCCCCCCCTTTTGCCCGAAACAAAATCCTGGCTACATGCCTGGTTGGCACGGTCTCACGCGTCGAAATGCAGCAGTGTCCTGTGAGCAGTTAGAAACAATCTCGCTCACCAGGGCGTGCACAACTACATCCTCTCTTTTCCAGAGTGAGGGTGAAAACCGGATTTTAAGCCTTGTTCGACTTCTTACTAACTGTGCAGCGATATTACCAATTCTAAGCAGTCGCAAGAGATTAAAATCTGTTTTTGCACCCTCTGGTCATAAGCAGTCACAAGTTTGTGAAACAGCCATTACAAACGTTTCATTTCAGTTAATTTATACCGCTAAAACGATATCAGTTTTGAGCAGTCAAAGCAGGATCAATCGAAGCTTCAAGTTCAGACCAACATCCTTTTGCGAGTTCTTAATAGAGTATTTGCACGTCTAGGTTTCTCCCTGAGCACAGGATTAAACGTCATCGAGCTCTAAACTCACGTGCTCCGCATCACGAATGTTCTCAAATCCCCCCAGCTCGTGGGGAGCCGAGGGGAATTTGTGACCGGCCGACAGAATATTTGTTGTTTCGTCAGAGCGACCAGGCCTCCCCTTTGTCCCCCTGCTTTTAGGAAGGTACAGCAGTTAACAACAATTAGGTGGGCGCCTTTTTAAAAAAAAATTAATATGCTTTTTGTTTGACGAGTTTCCGAAGGTCGCCAGCACATTCGAAAAAGGAAAGACTCCGGCAACTCCGACTCGGTTGTGCGAATGCTCGCTTGATATTTCTGCACTGCCTCCTCCTTCTCGCAGCTCTACGACATACTCAATTTTCTCCAGCATTAATGATCTCTCTTGAGATACCCCGTCACCATTATGCAAATTTACAAGGCGATCAAAAGCCTTTTAGCTGCACGAGCAGTTTCTTTGAAGCTCACTACCCATACAGGCATTGTATTCGAATGACTTGTCTTCCTTTTTTCTTAAAGGGGCACTAAGCCAATGTCTGCGAAAGTCTATTTACGGTCATAAATGTGGACGTCTCTGCAATAGTTCCCGAGGAATCGATTTCTGATGCCGATTTAAGTAGCAATAGCTGCTTAAATTGGTTAAGTGCTTCTTTAATTTTTTAACAGACAATTGCTAACCAACAGATTAAAGCAGGCTCCTCTGTTCCATGCAATTTGCTCCGTAATCAGTCGGTCAACTTGACCGTCAAACTATATCTTCGATCTGATATAGATGTTTGGTATACTATCCCCATCACGTGAGCGGACAGGTGAAATAGCTGCAAGGCTATGTCCTTTTTATCAAAGTAGACCATCTTCTGTGGTGAAGCTAAGGTTCTTGAGAGGCAGGTGCTTTCTTGTGGCCCTTGTGGGTTGCTCTTCACACGTCCGTTTGTAGAGCAAGGTTTAGCATGGTGACGGGGTATCTTTTTTGGTGGTAGTCTTTATCCGTGCCACAGTTTTCAAGGGCATAAGAGCATTATTTGGTTGACTGACACTTAACTTGGTATTGTGAGTCAAGTAGATTGTCATGGCTGTGCTCATCTTCTTTGTCAATGCTTTCAAAATATTGAGAGGTTATTGTCTGATTGGCCACTAATTGTAACTTGGCTTTGTTACAATTTTTTGTCCTCTGATTCTGAGTTATCAGGTTGCAAACCAGACCGAGGTGCCTGCAATTTGACAGGCTTACTGTTCTGCAAGGTCCATCAATCTTAACAATACCTAGGTGGTTGAGATGAATCTTCAAAGCTCTACTCTAATTATTTGTATGATTTTATTATTTTTGTTGTTCTAAGTGATGGCTTCTTTTATGCTTTGTATTTTCAGAAGTGGGCCTTCAACTCCTTCAGCTGGTGCTGCAAGCCTGCTGGCACAACTTGTGGCCCAGGTACCAGAATGAAGAGCTGAAAGCACTGTTCGAGTGAGAGGACCAGTGGCCCTTGCGCAGCCCGAAAACCGGACCGGGCAGTCATCAGAGCTATTTATGTTCCACTTCCATTAGCTCCAAGATGTTTCGTTGGCACCCTTTAATGGTTTCCATCCGTGACGTCACAAACAGAATTTCCCTTGTCCTGATTGGCAATATTTGCCTCTAACTCCCTGTAATTGGCAGGATTTCCCTCCCCGTTAGCCGGCATTTGGGTAAGCATTATCAGTATACAGGAAGCTATGGTTCGGCGGATTGCAAACCTCAACTACAGCGACGCTTTTTGTCGTGCACGTTGCTAATAGTCTGCGTCACTAGTTGTGTGCAGTGCAAGCGAAGCAACGCCAGGCAAAAAAAAAAGGGCAAGCACTAGGAAGGCTGGACAGAAGAAGAGGGCGAGGCGAGAAAGAGAAAGCACTAAGAACGTTAGAGAGGAGGGTAGGTTTCTCGCCTCCCCAACCTTTCTAGTGCTTGGCCTTTCTCCCCTCGTCTGGTGTTGCCTTCGTCTGTCCTTCACGTAATTATAGTCTGTTACAACTCAAGAATGTAAGGAAAGGGAAAGGAAGGCCGGGGAGGAGGAAGCAGACAAATTGCTGGAGAGGAGAGGAGGAAGTTTTTCCCTCTCCTATCTAGCATTCCGTCTGCTTCCTCCTCCCTGCCTTCCTTTCCCTCGCCCCATCTTCTTGAGCTGTAACTTACTATAATGAAACGGTATAGGGGACATGTTGCTTTTTGAAACAATCAAGACTCATGAAAGATTGATAAGAGCCTGTTGGTATGGTTATTTTAATCTTTAGTGGAATAGACCGATCTTACCTAGCGTTCAGTGCATGTGTGAAGCCGCCATAACTTTAGTTCACAAGAGGCAGGTGGCAGTGCTTGAGGCACCTCGTGCCGTCTCGCACTTTGCACGCGCAGAGCTCCAGCGAGGTGTGGGCACATGCAGAAAGACGAAAGTTCCCTTGATGCATAGGAGCAGCAGTGGCTTAGCCAAACTGGCCTGTGAAATCAGTCTATTACAACTAAAAAAATTGAAATTATTTGTATAAGTTGGGCAATTCCTTGTTATGTATTTGCCAAATATAATTGTTAGGTGTACATCCTTTAAAGGAATGTTGAAGCGAAATTTTGATTTCGGGAAACAACGCAGAAGCGCTAGGCGGGACGCTATAAACCTGAAAGCATCACGCATAAAGCGATATTTCTAACGGATGGTTGTATTTTTGTGAAAGAAGAGCATGCTTGAACAATGGCCAAAAAGGCCCGTGGTGTCGCGATTCTGGTTTCCTCCTCTTCTCACTTTGACTCCGCGAGGACGCGAAAAGGGAAAGAAGCAAAGCCGTTTCCCCCCCTCCTCAACTATTCTGCAGGAAACACGATGTCGCGATTCTCACTCATCGCATCCGCTTTATGAGTGGTTCTTAGGGGTTGGTGGCGCCCCGTTGAACACTCCTGCTACCTTATTTTGTGAAATCTAAATTTCTGTTCCTTTCCTTTAAGACCTGTTCACATTGACACTACACCTGTGCTGCCAAGTTCTTAATCTTGGTGGAGCTTTTAAAGTACTGCATTAAGTCGGTTTGGGGATGCATCACACTACGATTTACTACAGAGGTGCCCGAAGGTATTGGAATCACTGCATCAAAAGCTCAAAGAACAAGCTTACCTGAGTAAAAGGTAAAAAAATGACTATTTTTTTCTACCTACGGCGCCCGTCTGCTAACTGTGCACCCTTTGTCTGGCTCAATAACTGACAGATGGCGACATCAACCCTAGCGGCTTGTAGCTGCTCAGCAGCCACCCAGTCACACAAAAATCAGACAACCATTTTGAGTCATAAATGGTGCACACTTTTTCGGTGCTATAATTGTCAGAACATTATTTTATTTTCGCCCCCAATAAATCACATTAAATGGACACAAAATAATCAAACCGATGGTTCGTTGAGTTAGTTCAGCTACATGTGGTGTGCTTTTGGCGTGACCGTGGAGCTACTGGACTGCCATAAGGCGTCGGTGCCGTTGCCGCCATCTGCCGGTTGTTGTGCTAGTCGGAGGGTGCGCATATACTAGCACACTGGTGCCATAGGTAGCCAAACCAGTTCTTTTACTTTTTACTCGGGTAAGTTCATTCTTTGAAATTTTTTCTGCGATGCTTTCACCACCTTCAGGCACCTCTCTGGTAAATCGTAGTGCGATACATTGTGAAGCCAATTTATGCGGTGATTTGAAAGGCTTCACCCAGATTCGGGGCATTACAATAGTGCAGTACTATTAGTAAGTGCTGGGAATAGTGCTGATTTTGCTCTTTGTTAATGATCTGATGCTCATACACTGCTGTATCAGTACTAAGTTAAGTTCAAGTCAGCACTGTTTTACTGTTGATTTAGCTCTGTGCCGTATATGTGAGCTATCCCTTATAGTCGTTTCTCAAAAAGTTGATAACTCTTGCATGTTTGCAGTGCACACGATTATGATAATGGGAGGGCTTTTGCTTCTTCTGCCTAGTGATTGTGCGAGAGTAAAGAAAATTATAGTTTGTAGGAGTAAATCGCTAGAAATGTATACTAATTTCAATTTCTTAAGCTTACATGCAGCAAGACAGGTATCCTACAGTTTTTGCAATAGGTCGTTTTGTTTGGTTTGACTTTTTAAAAGCTTGCAATAAGCTGTCAACTTTTCCGGCTTTGAAAATTTTTACATGCTTGATGACATTTTTGCAGGACTGCCACTCACTCTTAAAGTTACTGAGACTATGAAACGATGGAAAAGGAAACTAGCACAGAAAGGTAGATAGTTATAAACATGTTTGATGTGAACTGTTGAAAATAAGGGTGTACCTTGGTCTTTCTTTTTTTTTTTTTTTTTAAAGGTTATTACAACAAAATTTTAGCACTAATTGTATTGTCTAAATTTTAACCGTGTTCTGCCCACACCATGGAGACACCGATTTTTTTTGCTAAAAAAGACGCCGAAACATTATTTAAATAAACCAAATACTGTCACGTCACACCACATAAAAGCAGCACCGCTACACGGGAACATGGTGGCAGGCTGTGTGCGCCCGAGCCCTGTCTAACTTGGCTGAACCGGTTTTCTTTTTTCTCCCTTGCCTATTCAACTCCTGCGGAGAGCGAGCAGGGACAACTCGAACGGCCAGCTTGTAGTGCATTGACATCATCAAGTGGCGAAGCTCACAGCCACGCCAGCCCCCATATAGCCTTGACTGCAGGAGAACCAGACGTCACGAACGTGTAAGCTCATAACCACGCCAGCCCCCACGTAGCTTTGACTGAAAAAGAACCAGACGTCGCAAACATGATGCATATCGGGAGATCTTCTGAGAAACTAGTTTTAGATGTTTTGTGTCTTTTTGAGCAAAAAAATTGCTGTCTCCACTGTATGGTCAAAACATGGTTGACATTTAGACAATAAAATAGGCACTACAATTTCGTTGCTATATCACTTTAAAACCATTCTGCCCTTTTACCATATTTTTAATATCAGTAGTATTGATATTGCTTTGAAGAAACTGTCTTCAATTCACTTTTTGAGAAAAGTCCACTCCCCACCTGGTTTGCAAGGTTCATACGATAACGTCGGAAACATCTGTTGTGTTGATTGTGAGTACATTTTAACTTAAATGCTTGTGCTTTTTTTGTTACAGGTCCCTTCCAGCACTACGCAGGAAAGAGAATGGCCAACAGCGGACTGATTGCGGGAAGAGTAATTGCATCTGCCGCTACTACATATAACGAGCAAGCTGCGACGTCTAAGAAGGAGCAGTCAGAGTGTTTAACATAAATAAGCTGAGGTGAAAAATCTGTGACTCTCATATTATGTTTTATCAAATTCTGTCAAGTTTGAGGTAATTTATTTCAATATATTAGGACTGATTAAGGAAGAACTTTGAACTTATGGTATGGCTCCATCAGGATGTGGCGTGCCTCATTGCCGTCTACTGGATTTTCCACATCCACTAGGTAAAGAAAGCGCATAAGATGCTGACTTTCATTGAACGTGGTTTCGCCGACTGCTACATGAAGCCACGGGTGAAGGCACTGGAATTGATCAATTTCTACAGAGCGATCGTGGCTTGTGTACCACAGTTAGCCTAGCGTACCCTTCATTGTAATAAATACCCTTGTCAGTCGGGCATTTAAATGGCTTTCGGAATGAATACCTTCAAAGAATCGGCAAATCAGTTCACAATCTCGGCTCTGCCTGTGCCCTTTGGTGTTCGCGGACATTTTTTGATGAGTTTGCTCTGAAGGCCATTTAAATGGCCGTCTGACGGGGTATGAGCCAGTTTGCGCCCAAGGCAAAATGAGCTCTTGTTACACGACATGTGCTAAAAATATTCATAGTGCAATAAATTTATTTCGTGCATTATGCCACCTGCTTTTATGCCTTTCCTTCCACACTTCCTGGCTTTGAAGAAACTCCTAGATGGATGCGAAGGAATACTCCCGTAGGGATACGACTCCTAGGAGGATGTGAAAGAAGACTCCCGTGGGTCCACGTACTAACTCCCAAATGGATGTGAAAGAATACTCCCTTAGGTCCCGGCTGTAACTCCCAGGTGGATGTGAGAGAATAGTCCCATAAGTGCGCGTAAAAACTCCCATATGGATGTGAAAAAATAGTCCCATAAATGCACGTAAAAACTCCCATATGGATGTGAAAAAATAGTCCCTTAAATGCACGTAAAAACTCCCATATGGATGTGAAAAAATAGTCCCATAAATGCACGTAAAAACTCCCATATGGATGTGAAAAAATAGTCCCATAAATGCACGTAAAAACTCCCACATGGATGTGAAAAAATAGTCCCATAAATGCACGTAAAAACTCCCATATGGATGTGAAGAAATAGCCCCATAAGTGCACGTACGAACTCCCATATGGATGTGAAAGAATAGTCCCATAAATGCACGTAAAAACTCCCATATGGATGTGAAAGAATACTCCCGTGGATCCACGTAAGAACTCCCAGGTGGATGTAAAGGAACAGTCCCGTGAGTCCACGTAAAAACTCCCATAAGGATGTGAAAGAATATTCCCTTGGATCCACATAGGAACACTCTGATGGAAGTAAATAAATACTCCCATTGATCCATGAACAGACTCCCGTACTGCTGGGAGTTCTGTACATACTCCCTTGCATCCCCCCAAAACCTCTGGCCTGCGTGGGAGTTCATTCTGAGCTCCCATCCTGCAGAGTATAAAAACCTCCCAAAAGGGAATGCGCTAGAGGACAAGCGATGTACTCCCATCTGGGTATATTTTCGTTTAGTGTGTAGACACCACATAGGGAAATACAATAGGAACAATTGGGTTAATTGTTGCTTCGCTGTGACGTCCAGAATCAGGCGATCAGGCCTTCAAGAAGCGAGAGGCCCGTCCCGGCAGTCGTAGTTGTATGTGCGCATAGCCGTTCGGCACACGTGCAGTCATAACCAAAACCTTCCAAACCTGCGAGTTCTCAAATAGTAAATTTTCGCAGCACATAAAGCTTTGTTTGTTTCGGCAACAAAATTTAACGCTCAATCTGGTAACAAATGTGATGGCATGCAGAAAACAGGATGCGTAAGTTTTTCTTTAGAAAAAGCTCAAGTGAAGCGTAAATATCCTTCTCAAATGCGCACCTTGTTGCCTGTCACCTTTTCACACCAGGCTTGCATATCATGGTACAGCCATTGTAACGTGCATACCGTTCTCTAGCATGCAGAGTATGTTTCTAATTACTCACATTTTCTAGCCGGGGGCGAGCGCGAGGAAACAGGAGGAGCGTGCCGCACCAGGCTGGGGCCGCGCAGGAACGATGGAGCCGTTCTGGCTGGTCTGGCTCATGGCGACTCCTGGAGCGTTCCGCCAGCGAGGTTCAGATCAGGACCGGCGGAAACGGCGAGCCCTGGCCACACCGACCTAGGCCATGACGATCCCGGAGTGGTTCCGCAGCGAGACTCGGGCTGTGATAGCCCGGAACAGCTTGCCTACGCAGCGCTGGCGTGGGGAGGGCGATCCGCAGGCCTGGACACGGACAGCGACTGCGAGCTCTGAATGGCGGGCGACAACCCGGCTCGGCGGGCCGCAGTGCCGGCTCTCGAAGACGGACAACTGGGAAGTATAGTAAACCGATTCGCAATCTTCTCGTTGTATTGTGTCACTCCCTGGGAGACGAGCGAAGCACATGACGATCGCGCGGCGATTATTACAAAGAGACCCCACAAGTGGTGAAGACAACTCAAACTGGTGTCCAAATGACAACTCTAGAATATGCTTGCCGGCTAGCAATGCTGGGTAACAAAGACTTTCGAACATAGCCTCCCGGAAATTTTTCTTCTGTAAAGCTATACATTCAGGCTCGAATCGTTCACTGAAAATAAAGCTACAAGTGTCTCAGCAAACCTAATAATGCGAAATCCCCACATGGTAATGCAGCAAGCACAAAAAGAAACAAAGAAATATCCTTAATCCTTACCTTTTCTCCCACGACCGTTTTTTCCATCGCGCTCTGCAGCTCGCTGGCGGGGCAAATTGCCCAGTGTGCACAGACGCCGCCAACGATTCCTAGCACTTCTAGCAACACTAAAGTTTTCCGTTCGTTTTTATTTTTATTAACCCTTTTAGGTGCTTTAAAAAATGTTTGTGTATTTTTAGGACACATTCAATATAAAAATAGTGTTTTTGGGACCCAAAGCAATACTAATGCAAAATGTTTAACGCATTTTAGGAAATACATTTTCTGGTTTCGGTTTCGCGGTCTCGACTTTTCGCCGCGAGGGGTTTCCAGATACTCCGTCGCTCTAGAGTGCCTTCATACACACGCGCGCTTTTGCTTGAGTGGTGACATCTCAGCCATTTTTCCGCCCGATCGTTTTTTTATGCATTTTGAAGTGCGCCCAATCCGGTGTCACTCAGCTCGAGCGCGTAGCTTTGGCTAATGCATAGACGCCATTTTACCGCTCAACTCATGCACCGAGTGCGCGAGAGCGTCACGCGCTGGCACATTCATGGCAACAATAGATGTCTTCACCCTGAGACAGACAGACATGTAGGCACCCTACGTCGCTCCGTCGGCTGCGATGTGCATGGCGGCGCCCAAGATTCGTATCGTCCACGCCGTGCTACGCACTTCGACCTGCTGTTACAAAGGTAAGCAGTACTTTGCTCTGAAATATGCTAATTTTGAATTTTCACAAGTTCTGGATTCCATAGCGCTGACGTATTTTACCCTGAAACGTATGAAAGTCGGGGGAAAAAAAGTACATAGTAGATGTGCGAAGGCTCTTTCGCATGCTCTGATTCTCGCCCGAAATCGGTGCGATTTCTAGTATATGTGCGATTAAAATCGCAGTCGCACTGTCGCAGCGGCTCTGCAACTGGTTTCCACCAAGTTGGTATTTTGCCGCAGAGCCGGTACGATCGCTTTCTCGTCAATCAGCCGTTCATTAGCCAGCTTTCATCCGCGAAAAAAAATGTAGGCACATAAAAGCTTCTGATTTAATGCTTCGTTATTATAAATTTCTGGTTACATATTGCATTCCTAAAACATGTATGCTTATTAAGACGTTTTTTTTTTGTATTTTAGACAAAGTGAAACGCGTCGCGTCCGTGTCCGAAGCGCCAGCCGCTCCGACAGAAATCGCGCGGTTGTTGGAGCATGTGAAACCAAACATTGCGATCGCACTCGCTGCGTCGGCTGTCGCACCGATCTTTTTTTTTTTCGCACAGTCGTTGCATGTAAAACTGTCTTAAGAGAGGAGTCGCATAGTAGCTCTGTGATTTCTGTGGTGTTCTGTTCCGTGCTTAGATTTGGCAGTGTTTCAGTAGTTTACTTTAGGGGCGGGCGTTCACTCTGAATTTTACATACCTGTGCACCTGTTTGGCGTGGTTTAGTACATCCCTGTTTTCTGGTAGAATTTGATGTGGTGCTCTTTTCTTTTAGGCTTCGTATTCTACTGCTGCCCGAAGGAAATTCCATCGGGATCTTTCTACCAGACACGGTGCCTCGATGGTCCCTGTCTGGTTTTGATTCCAGAAAGTGGAACAGTGTCTGATGCGAGACCTAATGATAGTGAAGTGAGTGACAGTGACGAGGAGAACTTGCCAACGAAGGGCCCAACAACAGAACTTCCAAGCGATAACGAAACTGAAGGCAGAACGCCCGCCTGTCCACTTCTGTCAACGTCAAGAAAGAAGCAAAAGTCACCGCCGCAAGTTTTTGACTGGGGAAAAGAAGACCAGTGTTTCCTGGAGCCTGCGGAACCCATGTTTACGGCCTTTGATGATGTCAAATGCCGACTGAAATATTTTCAAGTTTTCATTGATGACAAGCTGCTGACGATTGTTGACGAGACAAACCTGTATTCTTTCCATCAGGCTATTGCATATAGGTAAACGTTTGTTACACTGTGCCAACATGCTTACGCAAAGTACATATTACTTGAAGTGAATCGTTGCATCGCCTCTTCAATTAAGCACCTTATAAAATCAAATGTGGTGTTTTAGCTCTGTACATCTTATTTAATTTTACAAGAAAACATGTTTTCATTCAACACCATACATATATCCGTAATGTATGCTCACCAGAGGCACCCTGGTGTGCATGTCAGGCTAGTTTAGTGTGCCTTGGTGTGGACATTAGACCAGTCTGGTGTGGCGTAGTGTGCACATCAAGCCATTCTGGTGTGCTGTGTTGTGCACAGCAGACCAGCCTGGTGTGTTTTGTTGTGCACATCAGACCACACTGAGATAGTGTGATGGGCACACCAAACCAGCCTAACGTGTTCTGGTGGGGACAACAGAACACGTTAGGCTGGTCTGATGTGCGCACCAGAACACACCAGGCCGGTCTGATGTTTACGTCAGAAAACACTAGGACACACCAAACCGGTCTGGTGGATTTTTCAATAGGGCAATTAAAACATAATGCACTAGTAACATAATTCTCTCTTATTGCCTAGGTTGCCCAAACCACCAACAAAGGGATTCTAA
The DNA here is from genome assembly GCF_016920785.2 of Ixodes scapularis. Taxonomy (NCBI): domain Eukaryota; kingdom Metazoa; phylum Arthropoda; class Arachnida; order Ixodida; family Ixodidae; genus Ixodes; species Ixodes scapularis. The sequence goes on from NW_024609857.1 coordinate 89,360,444, forward strand.
GGATTCCTTTTATCTGAAGAAGCTGAAATGGATGGTCATAAAATGCAACAAAAAATGCTCCTTCATCGTCTTTTGCCCAGTACAAACTGACATGTCCAGCTAATTGCTCCAGGGAGCCCAACGACGTTACAACGCACAAAAGTAAAGCAACTGCATGGCAACTCCATCGGTAGTGGATTATTTTGTCCGTCTTCTTTTTTTTGTATTATTGTTCTGTCGTGTGTGCATTCAATTTTGTTATCCTCTGCCTGCATTCCCCCAGGGCAGTTTCTCAGTCGCTAATACATATTATAGCTTTTTGGATCCAATTAATTTGAAGGATATGAAACTCAGCTTTCCCAGTGCCACAGAGGCATTGCCAGTGCCTGTCCTACTCAAAAGATAATGAAAGCCCATCCCCCTCTCCGCTCCCCCCCCCCTCCCCAAAGTCTTCCATTTTGCTGGGGCCTCTTGTCCCCCATCCCCCTCATACAGCATTTTGTCATGGGCGCCGCGGAATCAAGATTTTGGCAACGTGCCTGGTTTGCACCCATTTTTTTGTTTGTTCATTACTGTAGGATTTAACTGTAAGCACAGTGTTAATGCAGAGTAAAAGATAGCAGCATACTCTTGTTGGCTAGTGCTGATGATTGGACCAGTTGGTAGACAATTATTAAAAATAAATTGTGAAGAATATGGGAACAGAGCATACGGACATGACACAGCACTGTGTTCATCTCCTCCTCCTTGTCTGTGCGACTCCCATTCTTTGTTTCTGAAAATAATTCATTTTTAATGATTTTCTGTTTGGCATCATCTGTATGGGGGTTCACTGTAACGACCCACCTGCCATTGCATTCACTTTGGGGGCAGCTCCCTCTTCCTTATGGTGTCATTGTTGAGGATGTGCAGGGTGGGCGTCACTCTCACTCTTGTGGTGCAGTTCTCCAGGTTCCCATAGGTTGCAAGCTGCCAGCCAAACTGAGTCAGGCCTGCCAGCCCTGCGGGAAATGTCAATTCCACTCTTTTAGACGTAGACACCCACGTTTTGAGTGTACCTGAAAAAGCTTCAACAGAGAGGAAACGCAATATTTAGCCCATTTTGAATGCATCTTTTTCTTTTGCTGGGAACATACATAACACCAAACACTAGTCTACATTCAGTGGTGTGGCTTAATTTATGTCGAGCATTTTTTATATAACTTGAAGCATTTGGCGAAAACGTACAATATCATGGGTCGGACATAAATTGTTCCTGTGAACTATCCTACACATTTACACATTACCTGATATCATGAAAGCAACAGAGCAGGGAAGGCTGTACTGCATGAATTACACATGATTTATAACCAATTAAAAGTTGGTATCTTTTCATTTATTACTATTGGTTATTATTTTTTGACAGAAAGAATAACTGGGCGAGTCGGTACGTTGGTAGTCTTTCAACACCATCGAATATTCAGGATCTTTTCGCCTTTTTTCATACTTTTGCTTTTTCTAGCTGCTCTGCTTTTGAAGCGGCTTTCGCTGCCCCGTAAAAACGCGACACTCAAACTCACTTTATTTACATCGCACAATCGTAAACTTCAAAAGCGTGCCGCTTCGGCATACGCGAAATGACCGCGCGTTTCTGCGGCACAGGCATTATAAGCATAGGCAAGAAATCATGCTGCTCGCTCTTGTAACGTTTTTTCTCGCTCCCGCTTTACGAAACGAATCGGTGGCGAGCGGGTGTTGAGACCACACGGCAGAACTAGCATGACCTGTGATTGCTTGAACTGCCGTCAGACTGCGCTTGAACGCTCCGCAAAATGCGTCATCGGACGAACGTCGTAGAACGGCGCCCAGGGGTGCTATGTTGCGCTTTTTGCACTCCCAGAAGACTAGGGAGAGGGAAGTGACGTCAACGATACAGCAAACGCAGATTGGGTGTTGATTTCGTTTTCTTCTGTCAACATCCAATCTGCATTTGCTGTGTCGTTGACGTCACTTCCCTCTTCCAAGTCTCCTGGGAGTGCAAAAAGCGCAACATAGCACCCCAGAACAGTCTATCTACAGGTGTGGACTCTACTATTTTTGTTTCAAGATTGTTCATTATTACAAAACTGGTTAGGCCAGATTGCCGTGTTTTGGATATTTTACGCTGGGATAAAGTAATCAAGACAACCTCTTACCGTCAGTCTGTTTCCCAGGCTTTCGATACCTCGCATCTGACATGTTTGCTTGGGAGCCCGCAAGCAACCAACTTAGGTCAAGCTTAATCTTGAGGAACTCTGCGATTGGCTGACGAGCAGATTACAGAAAGCCCCCTGACATTCATCCGGAGATATTTTTTTTTTTTGTTGTGGAGTTCTCCAGCCTGAAGTTTTCCCCGAGGACTGTACACCGAGTGCGGACTATCTAAGAAAATACTTTTTCTTTTTAGCCAAAATTTACCCTTGGGCATTATACAGCTGATTGTGAAGTATAGTCTGGAAAATATGGTAGCTTGTTTTAATGTTTTAAGCCCTAAACTAAAAGAAGTGTAGCTTGATTTTTATGGAACTTTAGGGTCCTAAATGAAAGTCTCATGTGCAATGGAACAAAAAGTATACACTCGAAACGGAAGGCGTCTAAATTGTTCTTCTGTTCTAGTCATTTTATCAAGAAACATTCTCATGTACTGAGGTAATCTGTATTGATTTTTTTTTCTTATTTTTGCTAGCATCTTTAGCCTGCACTGTGATATTTAAAGAAAATATATTTGGTTATTTGTATGGAGGACATAGTTGGTTATTTTGTTGTGCTCATATAATAGTTCAATAAATGATTATTCATTTAGTTGGCTTTTATTGACTCAAACCCCCCAATTTTGTCTCGATTTTTACTAGCATCTAGGCCTATATATGCTGTGATATTTGATAGAATGCCTCAAGTATTGTATTTGAATATGTGTGTGGAGGACATACCTCATTATTTTTTTTGTGGTCACATAATAGCTCAATAAATAGTCATTAATTAAGTTTTTCTTTTAGTTTTTTTACTCATTTTATAACAAATTGTATTTACTTGCAGCTCAATCACATGCTGTTTGTATGCAGCTGATGCCACTCGCCATGCCTTGGGCGAAAGTGTAAAGGTACTACGGCATGCCAAGTATGACAACTCGTAACCACTTCATATGCAAGGCAAATGACCGACGAGCCAGAGCAGGATGCAAGGACCAAGTATCGGGATTGAACAAGCTAAGCTCCTTGTTGTTTACGTTTGTACCATACACTTTCTCACATTGCTTAGCTTGCATGAGCAAGTGCTGATTATGCATGTGATGCATATCGCACTTCAGTGTTGGCAGTTTGACAATTGGACACTTGATGACACATTGAAATTGGTGGCAGACTCCTTTAAAATGATGTTTGAGAATGTCTCCCACTGATCTATTCTAATATACGAGTATTAAGACCATCGAGCAATTAATAAATTCAGAAGCTTTAGGCATGGAACAAATTCTGTGATATTTTCTTATTTTCCTTCCAAATTTTGTCGGAAGTAAAACTTAAATTACTCAAGATTTTCCTGTAACTTCCGTTTGCACATAAGCTTCACATTGAAATATTACCTTTTCTGCCATGCACATCTTGCCTTCATTATCGGACAGTGCATCTATACACGGCTGCTTCAAGTAGCATATGTGCCGATGCATTGCACAGATCGAATCAGGAAACCAGTTTCTGTAACAAGGTCCTGTGCTGACACTGCACTTTTGCATCTCCTTATTTCTTCACTTATCTGGTCTGCATACTTCGTGGTTTTCTGGTTGCCATGCTTGGTATACTGAACACTGTTTGACAGGTGCTGAGATACAGGGTGATTCATTCTCATCGGAACAGATTCTTGTAAAATAAAACTTTTGTTTTATGCAAATTATCTTTTTACAGTTGAGTTATAGTTGTCCTGGCAGACACTTTATACAGTCAAGATGACAGTTAAAAGTGGACTTATTGCATAAAATTCATGAATTAGCTTTTTAGTTACTGGTTAGATAGCACCAGCACATATTGTGAAAGGGGGGGCAGTCACCCTCTCAGACCAGCTTATTTTTTGTGAAATGAGCACAAACCTCAAAAAAAAACGATAGTGAAAGATTGTTGCACACAAAACGGGTTGTGGGATACAATACTTTCTGGACCGCTTCAATACCGCTGCCTTTGGTGAAATGATATTTTCTCCTTTTTAGTCTATGTGCTAATTTCAGGAGTTATAAAAAAATTTACTGATTTAAGGAGGTGATTGTCTTCAATTTCGTAACAGCTGTCGAACCAGTAATTGAAAAAGTTAATCAACTAATTTTAGATAATAGTCCACTTTTAGTGCATGCCTGCCTGTACAAAGTGTCGGCTTGGCTAAGTGCTCATCTGTAACGAGATCATCTGTGTAAATGAGAAAAGTTTTGTTTTACAAAAGTTTATTTCGATTAGAATGAATCATCCTCGAGCACCCATTAAAATCAGCATCAGCACCCTTGGATTGGGGTGCAATGCACCTTGCACCCTATACTACTTCACACCCCTATAGGGTGCTTTGGCAGAGGGGTGCTCGTTTGCACCCTCAAAGGGTGCTCATCCTGGGACAAGTGCTTTACACCCCCAAGGGGTGTAAAAAAGATTAGTGTGTATAATAGAACGAAGTCGCGCGCTAGGAAGCGCCACATGAGCGCTCCTTCGAGCGCTCACATAGCGCTAACTTAGCGCTCCGCTGTATTGTGTGAACAGGCCTTAAGATATCCAACTTTCCAGACGAGACTCATTTAGGGCTTACGCATAATTTGCCTATCCGAATGGCTCGTTCAAATGTGTAGACACGTGCCAGGTCGAACGGGCACCCGTATCAAACGGCCATCGTTTCGAACTGGTATCTTTTCAAACCGGTACCCGTATCTCATAATCACGTTTGATTCAGACGGATCGCCAAGTTTGCCACCCGTTTGATTCAAACAGGTAGACCAGTTTGTCACGCGTTTAAATTTCGTGTTTTTTTTTCAGTAGGAACACAAACATAAAGACGACAAGGAATAGCTCCGTGAAGATTCAACACGATGCTCCAAAACTTTGACGGGATGGAACGAGACGGGACGGGGAGCAGAACGGCGGACGTCGCGGCGAGGCAGCTTGGGGAAAATCACATCGAGCGGCACCACCCTGGCTGGTCAAGAGTGTTCAAGGACGGATTCGGGACGCTGACTTGGACTGCTCAGTTTGCGGCGACTGTGAAGACACTGACGCCCTTCTCCTGGAGTGTCCGGAACACTCCCGGGCGGTCCTGACCCCGTCCTACGCCGCATCGGCACTCCCCTGCGGAACCAGAGAAGAGGTCATGCTGCTACACGGGAGCACACGGACAAAGACAAAAACCCTCAAGGCATTGCTCACTTTTCTGGAGAAGACCGCTTCCTTCCCGGCAAAGCCACCCTCGACGACAACCACGAGCAAGCCTTCTTCCCCACGAAAGGTCCGTGCGGATTGAATCGCGTAGCCGTGTCGCGTACTGCGCGCCACGCGCCACGGGGCGCCTATGCAGACAGAAACACGTATCCCCACAGCAACACCCTCACCGGCCGGGGGGGGGGCAGCCGCTCCTCCCCCCCCCCCCCTTCTTGCGTGCCCGTTCCGCCCCTCCCCCCACGAAGGGCCCGTGCGGGCTGCATCGTGGGGACCCTGTGCAGACCAGTGTTACGGAATGGGCACCCGGAAAGGAGGGAAGGGAATCTCGTTTTATTTTAATGCCGAAGGAAACTCACATTTCCCACTTCAAAGAAGTGAGTGCAAATGAACGTGGAAGGCAGCAGGGCCGGCAGGGATGCCTGCCTGCTAAACAACGCTCCTCGAACGCCTCGAACTATAAGAAAACAATAACTGATCACCTAACGGCGGTGAGAGTCAACGAGTTATCAGAGCTCTGCGAGTTATGAGTCGCTTCCACTCCCAGATCTCAGACTGCGCGCGTGGATTCTCCATGCCGTCGCAACAACAATCACAACAACAAAAAAGCAAGACAACAAGGACGATGAGGAGCCGTGGATGGCGGTTTCTTCCTTTGCCGTTCCCTTCGTTTGTTTTGCTTGGTGCTTGGTTTCTTGTTTCGCTCTCGTGTAACGCCAGTAAAGCCCGTCGCCTGCGTGTCCCTGAAAGACTCCACCGCCACCCCCTCCCCCTCCCCCCACTGCTCTTTGCTTTGACGCTTGTTCTTTGTATTGCTTTTTTTGCGTATAAGTTTGCTAGGGCTCCACGCGGGCTGGCAGTTTCCCGCTCACTTTATTTCTGAGCAACTGACTCGCTGACTGGCTCAATTTAGCTGACCGTAAACCATACAAAAATAGAAGAACAGGGACCATTGCATGGCAGAAAGGCATCTAATTCTATTCCCATTCCATTCCCCTCGACTTTGCCGCCATTCTAGTCATATTGCATTCCGCGAAAATGTGGAATGATTCCGAAACCATTCCAACTCCGGAGTGGCAACTCCGGAACACTGGTGCAGACACAAACGCTTATCCCCACAGCAACCCCCTCACCGGCCGGGGGGGTGACGGTTAGCCGCCCCTTTTTTTTTTTGCGTCCCCGTTCTGCCCATTCCCCACGAAGCCTCCGTGCGGATTGAATCGTGTAACCCCGTGGCGCGCACCTAGCGCCACGAGGAACCTGGGCAGACAGAAATGTCTACCCCGCAGCGCTCCCCCTCGCAAGGCGGCACGGGCACGGGCAGCCGCCTCCCTCTCCCGCGTGCCCGCGCCGCCACTGCTTAGGTTTTGTACCAAACAGTCTCCGGAGGGCCGTTTGATAAAACTGCCGCAGGTTGCCAGTCGCCCGTTTGAGCAACATGGTCACCCGTTTGAACAAACGTGCGACAAGTTTGCCCAAACGAGTGACCCGTTTGCTCTAAGAGTGACCGGTTTGCCCAAGCGGCGGACCGTCTTTGGCTGATGCGGGTGACCCCTTTGAGCCATACGGGCGACCTTTTTGACAAGCGCTTGAGCGGTATGGCTAAACTGTTACCGGTATGAACTTGTTTACTTTCATATTGGCGCAAAATGCTTTCTTTCAGTAGTTAATTGTGTCTTTTAATGCGAAAGTATTAACTGTCTCATGGAGCGAGCCGACGTCATCAGCTTTGAAACCATGCAAAACGGCACTTTAATTAAACCACGCGCATAGCTAGCCAACGGCACCGTTAACACTTCGGTCCCATTGGCTGGTGCGCGTCGACGAGGCTCCCATTGAGTGCTGCGCGTTAGTTTGTATGGTGTAATCCTTACTGTGTTATCACACTGTTGTGTTATCACCTGATCACCGCGTTCACTCGCCTCTTGTCGGTTGTACCGCGAGTGGTAACATATACGGCGCATGGAATAAACCAAGGGGTTCGTTATGCTGGGAACTACGTTGCTGTCTGTTCCTTTCTCGCGCCCCAAAGCACACGACAGTTTGAGCGATCGCTCACCCGATGGCGCTGCGTTTCCGCGAGGCAGCGGCTCCACTGTTCCACGCCCAAGTTCAGCGCGTTGTACGCCACAGATTAAAGAAGAGAGCGAAGAATGGCGTGCGTGCATTCGCATTCACAGCTCATAAGAAGTGCATAGCTGAACCTTGAGCCTTTTTTTACGTTCAGAGAATTAAAAAACAAAAATAGCAGTTTGAATGCCAGCAGAATTCACAGTATATTTGTGAGGCTCGGCATATCTTAGGTGTGTAAATAGCCATTGTTGGCCGCGCTTGCTAAATGTGCGAACTAAATACTTTGGATCACGCGTCGGCGGCTCCACGAGTGTTTATACAGTGGCTGTTTCGGTCAAGGCTGCCCGCTTGCTCTTGAACATCCTTCGCAGTTAGTTCATAGTGAGGCGAGACGAGGTGTGCCATTTACGCTACGTATCTGACCATCCAAGATAGCAAAATCTTCAACTTGTCGGCTCCGAGCGTCATGATGATGATACCCGAGAACTATTTTGCGTGTGCTTTATAAAACTTCTATAATGCGCGATGCAAACTTGCTAACCGCTGCCCAGTTTAAAGCCGGGAAGGTGGACATGCAGCAAGGCACACACCTGCGATTGCATCCACCTTGGTAGGTCTAATGGGGTGCCTCCACACGGCACCGCATCTTATGTCACGCCTTGAGGGCTGTCCCGTCACGCTCCTGTGGACCAGGTCCGCGTCCTCGTGGAGACACCGCGGGCCAACTGGATCAGCAGCGCGAGTCGGACTTGGCCTGACCTCTGGCCCAGTCGAATTCTTCTTCTGATTGGGAAACTACCCCTTCGAGGTAAGGCTGCAAGTGTAAACATAATCTTACATAATCACGGGCTCAAGCAAGTTTAATACAATTATAGAGCCTGAACGTATTCCCCACTGATGCGATTATCATCCTGTTGCTCCCATGCATTAAGAATAGTCCCAAGGTGGCAACAAATGATCTCAAAGAACCGGAAGTGTCATGCTGTCGAATGTTGAGATCCTGGCAGTTGGACTTCAACTGCCAGGATCCTGGTAACTGGTGAATAAGACAAGCAGGCACAAGTGCCGCTGTCGTCATGACATCCCAACTAGTGACTGTGAAGTGACTGTGGACTGTCGAGGCACCTAAAAAAAATGGTGCTGTAAACACACCAGATGTCTAACCCCGCCTAAAACCCCTTGATGCGTTTTTGTCAGTTTCATAAGTGGCGTCAAAGTGCAAACGCACGAGGCCCGTGCAGTACTTGGAAGCAAATGCCAATGTAGCCCTGAAATGAGAGGCACTTGGCAGTGAGTGGCAGCACAGCACTCACTTGTGGAACGCGTTTCTCGCGTTCACGCAATTAAGGCTGAACCGCATGCAAGCGATTTGGCGAGCGACGAGACGAGCGACGGTGATAGCGAAAGCGGCGAGTGACGGAGACTTCCCACTGCCGCTTGGCACGCAGCCCTATTGGAAAGGCCAGTTCAAACTAGTACCAGTTTCAAACTTGGTTGTTGCTCCAGTTTGACCACTTTCATTATGGTTGAACTGGTCAAGGTGGTTCGAACTGGTCACAGTGGTTGACCGGTCATGGCGGTTGAACTGGTCATACTGGTTTACTGGTCATGATGGCTGAACTGGTCATGGTGGTTGGACTGGTCACACTGGTTCGACAACAAATATTTTAATTTGTTCACGCCGCCACTGCGCTTCGGAAAGTTTTATTATACACAAATGTAGACGCAATACGCCTACTACAAGCATCAGCTGAACATGCATTGAGCGCATACACATACACGGCACACACAAACATCAATACAACAGCACACTACCCCGATTACTACTACCGAGTTCTGCGTTTCCGTCTTTTATAGTGGTCGTTTTGAACGTACCGAATTTTTCCGTGACCGCCAAAGCAATAAAAAATATTTCCAGCATGTTGATTTGTTTGCAGCAATGTCATACCTCTAAGAGTAATTTAAACGGCTCAGGGGATTAATCTCTTAGTAAAAATAAACGCTCGGTCATGCCGTAATTATTTGAAAGCCAATAAATCAAAGTGAGAAAGCCACTAAATAAAGTAAGAAAGAGGGGTCAAACTGGTAACCAGTTCGGCCAGTCTGGTTCGGCCAATCTGGTGACCACTTCGGCCAATCTATTTACCAGTTCGGCCAATCTGGTGACCAGTTAGGCCAATATGGTGACCAGTCAGGCCAATCTGGTGACCAGCTAGAAGGCAGTCTGGTGACCAGTTAGATCAATATGGTCACCAGTTAGACCAGTCTGGCTACCAGTTGCATCAGTTTGATTTCCTGTTAGACTTGTATGACCAGTCCAAATAGCATTTTGACCAATCAAAATACCAGTCTGACCAGTTAGATTTTCAAACTGGTCTTTCCAATAGGGCGGTTTCGGGATTTCTAGAAAACGTCGCTCATCGCCTTGGTCGCTTGCTCCCGCCGCTTTCATCCGGTTCGCCTTGTTGCGCGGATGACCAAGAGATAGTGAAAAAACTTGCCATCGCTTGTCTCGTCGCTCACTTCTTGGATTTCGGCGCTTGCGAGAAGACTAAGCGTGAATTTTATCGAGGCTTTTGTCTTTGTCGACTCTCAGACTGCTGGGAGAACTTTGGGTTCCAGTGAAATGCTACAACATGATTTCTCACTTTGCTCATGAACTAAGGAGGAAAGCTAAGGAGGAAGTGGTTAAAAGGTCAGTTCATGGTCTCTCCAACAAAGTTGTTCGAAACACCTTGTTGTCTGTTTTCTTTCGAACTACTCAAAGCGCGTTTTAGAGCGTAGCTCTTGAACGCCCGTTTCCGGCTTGAGCGGCGTCGCCGTCGCCGTCGGCGTAACCAAGGTCACCCCAAGGTCACGGGACCCCCAATGTCACCCCATGGTCACGTGATCCCTCCCAAGGTCACGTGACACGCAAGGTCACGTGACCCCCATGTCACGTTGTATCGTTTCACGACGAAGAAGAAAAGAAAAGAAGCGCGAGCATCGAAGAACGGCAGGCGGCCATTGGGCTGAAGGATTGGACCTCGGCATCGCTCCGGGGCAAGTGCACCAGCGGCTGGCCACGCTCCAGCACCGCTGGGACACTCCATCCTGCCGCCCAGATTGCCGCCGGTGCCAATGCCCTATGGACTGCTAGTCCGAAAGCTAATGAAGAAAGAAACGGACAAGAGGCGAGAGGAACAATGATCATCGAAGCAGCGGAGCCCAGATTTCCGCGACGATCCGAAGAGAGGCGCACTTCAGAATGGTGCCCCGAAGCCACTGAAAGGACTTCGGCGACGACCAATGGAAGGCTCGGCAACCGCCGAAGAACAGAAACGGGGACCTCGGCATTGACTCGACGTTGGCGTGGGACTCTCGGCAGCGACCCGAGCAACCACAAGGGAGCCTATCAAATTACGAGTGACAGATCCGATGGTGACACTGACCTGACCGACCTAGGCTACACCATCAACTGCAAAGACCGTGAATCAAATCGCCACGTGCAAACGAACATGTGAGACTTGATAACTTTTGTAGATTTGTGTATTAGTTTATTACTGCTCTTTTTTTTGCTTCTCTCTTTATGTAATATAGCTTTATTCCTTCCATCGTCGTGCACTCATTTTTTTGCTCCAACGGTCGCACCCGAAACCGTGACACACGTGTCCCCTCCCAAGGGCACCTCAAGGTCAAGTGACCCCTCAAGATGACCCCCCCCCAAGGTCGCGTGACCCCTCCCAAGGTCACCCCAAGGTCACGTGACACCCCCCCCGCGAGGTCACGTGACTCCCTCCCCCCGCGGTCAGGTGACCACCCCAGAGCATATTAAAGAATGAGGGGAGGAGGAGGAGAAGGAGGAGGAGGAGGAAAGGGTCAACCCTCCCCTCAATACCCTTCCCTCCTCCTCCTCAAGAGCTGCGCTCCAATTCGGCGTTACAGGGAGTTGTAAACGGCTTTCACTTTTTTTTTCCCTCCTTGACAATAAAGTACTGCCAGTGGGCTAGCAAATAAGCGCAACTAGGGTGCCTCAATGTCCTTCTGTTTAGGGTGATGCCACCGTTTGTAGTACCGGATGCCGACAGCACGCGCTCACGGGGAAAATACAAAGAAATCGACGAAAACAAAATGTCGCCATAGCACAGTCAGCGCCACAAACGCGTGCAGGGACACGCTTTTTCACGCGCTTCTGAACAAAAAATACAAATAAACGTGTGGGACAAAATGGCGAGATGCCACCACCCTAAGCAAAGCGCACATGAAGGCACCCTAAGCGCAACATATAGAGCATTATGTATAAAAAGTCCGTGCCCCCGGTTCAAAAAGAACTATTCATACTCTTTGCAAGAAACACATCAATACAGACCCTACTTTTCAAGGCGCACGTCACGCAGTATTTCGAGTAGTTTCTGAGGACAAAAATCGAACTTGAATGCGAACACCCGCAGTAGAAGCAAACGGGGTGCGAATACGAGCGGCTGCACGTAGCGGCTACTTTAGCAGCAGTAGGTTTCGCAAAATATACCGCATCCGATTTGTAAAACTCAAGCCTTAAGGTGTTCACCGATCCACAATATACAAATCCCTGATACACTTACCAATTCACCCCCCCCCTCCCCCCTTACCCGCGTTCGGTGGGACGTTTTGCGTCTGGGTGCGTTCCTGCAATCTGATTGCTCGCTCAGTGACAGGACGTTTCCGGGACCTCTTTGGCAAAACCTTGAGGGTCATCCAATGCGCAAAGCACGTGTGCGAGAAGGAGCCGCACACGTTCGCTTTTACACTGCAAGCTGAAGCAATGCACAGACAAAAAACAACACAAGAACACGTTTTAAGAGCTCCGAAAATAAAGTACTGAAAAAGTAAAACGAATGGGCGAGCACTCACCAATTAGACTCAAATCCACAGCTGGCTCCATGAGCATGCCGGCACCTAGGACACTTTTTTTTTTAAGAATGTTCTTTCATGTTTTTTTCGAACGCCTGAAAGCGCCCGAAAGCTTGAAACTCGCTTTGTTTGGCGGCAGCTTGCGCCACCTAGCCTAATAATTCATCATCCGTTCATTTTAAAATTTGTAGAAATTTTGTTCTAACACAACCCTCCCCCCCCCCCTCCCCTTTGAAAGTGTTCCCATTGCTTTTTTGTATCTGTATTTTCACCCTTCCCTATATCTTTTCCACCAATCTTCTCATCTCCTTATAGATTATGCAGGCGCTGCTCTTCTGTTCATCGGTTGTGCTGGGCCACTTGCTCGTACTGCTGTAGCCAGTCCTCGCGACGTCTTCGAAGAGCTTACGGTGGGAGAACGCGGGCGTACGTCGGCGTACCAACCCTTGCCCCCCCAGTTCTCAGAGTGGAGGGGCAAGTCATGCGTTTTGTCCCCACCCCCCTGAAACAGCCGCCACTGGGCAGGGCAAACACTGGCCGGCGGCGTCCAAGGGATACAAAGGGCACCGCCCCCCGGCCCAGGGGGGGGGGGGGGGGGGGACTGGTTGCCCCCCCCCCCCCCTCCCCTCAAAAACAAGTTTGTACGCCACCGCGGGCGTACGTGCAGCGAGTGGTAGGACGACCACGGGATGGGTGGTCATGGCTGATTTCGTCGACGTATTGTTCTTGCTCTTGGCTGGCGGGGGACCATACTCGGAGGACTTGCCTTTCCGGCGCACCAGCGGCTTGCAGGTGCGTCGCCTTCCTCTTCAAGAAGTCTTCTTTCGCTGAGGAGAGGGCTACGACTGCGGGCCCTTGTGGGGGTACGCTGCATAGCTTTCACCCCGCACCTCCACCAGAAAATGCAGTGATGAAGGCGAAGAGTCCATAAATGATGGTCTAAAAATTAAGCTTAAATCCACGAACTTGTGCCAGAAACAAAAGGCAGAACAAACGTCGAGAAAGCAGCGGCGAACGTCGACGGCGGCAGCAATGACAGACGACGCGTCGGCGTAACAGCTGGCTAAAGCGAAAGTAAATCAGGAAATACATCAGCAGTACCGCGGTCGACTTTAGATCTATTACTCCCGTCTCGTCATCTCGAACATTTGACCTAGAACGTTCGGGACATAGCTAGCGCGAGAATGATTAGGCAAGGACAATCTGGCCTTGTTATCTTTTAGAGTCGAGTTAAGAATAAGCAGAAGCTTCTAGATGTACGAAGAAGTGTTTCTTCCCGGTCATCAACGTTACTAAAACACTCAGTTGGGAAACTCGCCGTCGAAACCTGGGCCGCTGGCGTCCACCGAGACCGAGCTAAATGCGACAACAGCGCCACTCTTTTTCGTTTGTCTGTACTATGGTCACCTCGAGCTTTTTGAAAGCCTGTTTTTTGCGTAAAAACAAACGGAAAAGACTCTTTTTGTATGAAATTTATTGGAGCTTAGTACCAAATGATGGGCGCGTGATATTTTTATCATCTTTAGTTCGCAAGGTTTTGCGGAACAATTAATATTGTTTTTATAAAACCATGCCTCAGCGGGCCTTTCAGGTAGCGCGTCCCGACCTAAGTGCATTTTAACTTCAGTAGCTCAACGCGGCGCGTCCGCCGGGGAGACGGTGGTTCACCTCTGTCAAAGCCAAAAATATAAGTCACGTGTGGTTTCCCGAGTGGCCGCTGCGGGAGAAATGGTGGCGTTGTGTTTGTCATTAGCTCGGTGCTCGGAGACAGATTGGGGCCATATTTTTAGGGCTGTCTCTATGGGAGTTTCCCAACTGAGTGTTTTAGTAACGTTGCCGGTCATGTACACGGGAATATTAAACTGTCGATCCGCCATATTCGATTCCTCTTATGGCGGAACCCGAGTCAACGATGACAGTCACAACATCATCATGGACGAGACGGAGGCGGAGGAAGCTGCGACGTTGACACCAGACCAACCGCGGACAAACGCAAGAATTGCGCTGGCAAGTGGTCTGCTGGAGCCAGCATAGAGGTCGGTCGTGCCGGCCAAGGACCCAAAACCCGCTGGTGAGTCCAACGAGTCCTCAAGCAAGGAGAAACAGGTGGTGCCGTCGGCCACACCCTCCTCGGGGTCAGCAGCAGAGATGGCGGGTGACATCGGCACTATGGCCGAAACAGAGGAAGGTAGCGAGGTCATGGAACAAGACTCCTCAAGGGCCAAAAGAATGGTAGCGGAGGCGAGCAATGGCGTTGAGGCAACGGAAGTACTGTGTGCGGATTACCAGGAGAGATTGTCGGTGAACAATAACTGCAACCCAAGCAGGTGGCGGTCGCCCTCGTTGACCCGGAACGGGGAACCGTTGCATTAAGCACTTGACCTGTGTTGCGCATCTAGGCGACATACTGTGACAATTAATCACCATGAAGTGGTACTGATAACACAAAAGCGATGGTGCTGATCACGCCCGGCCTTCAAGTAGCAACGCTGAATGTTATAGACCTAGCTCAGCACTGACCGAAGAGAACGACAAAAGGATTTGACGGTAAGAAGGTGCATATAGATCTCTCTCTCCAGAGGTTGTCTACATACAGGATTCTTGCACTTCGGTACATCAATCAACTAGTTGGGTGTGTGGCACTTCTGGAGATTTGAGTAATCAAACATTTGTAGGAACGAGCATTTTTTTATTTATTTTTTAAATAAAATACTTGGCGCCCTTACCTATGACTGTCAATTTGATTACAGCTCCAGGGGAACAGCTACAAACTATGCACATTTTTTAGGAAAAAATAACGCAGTGATGATTAAAGTGTTCCTCATAAGCAAGTAGCTTCTTCCTTTGGCTCGTACTGTTCACGTGATTTCTGTAAATAAATAAATACGTACATAAAAGGGAGTCCTATAGTCTATGCTTCTATAACATCTTCGACACATTCTTCCTCTGCCGCAGACTGAAGCATTGCCTATTTTAAAAATAGCTGAAACGTCCGGAATTTATAAAGTGAAAAAAAAAACATTGTCAAGAGCTTCTTAATCACAGAAGTTACATACGATAGAGTGGGCGACGACCTGCTGCAGCGGATTCTTGTAAAAATGAAAATTAAAAGCAGCTTTACTTTTACTTCTTTCTGTTGCCTCAGAAGGCGTCAGTACATTCAGCAGTCGAAGACTAAGTATAGTCGTTTTTTGTTTGCGTATTCAATATTTTACTGTCTTCGTCAAAAGAGCCGAAACATCACACATCGCTAGCCATTTCTATGCTCCTCACATAAGCGCTAACTCGCCTGCCGTGCGCGGTGGCCTCTATAGTTTTTATTGCAACTCTACGAAGTTTCTCTCCAGCCCGTGACATTTCACCCATTAGCCATCATACTTGGGTACTTAAAGGGTATCATTAAGGAGTATTTAGCGCAATAGTGATACACGAACGCACGGCATTAAACCTAGAGTTCGCCTGCAACAAGACTAGCGTAGCAATGTAATTATCAAAACAGTGCTCACGGCGTGTAATTATATTTCACCAAAGTAAACAAAATAATATTACAAAAATAAACTACGCAATTACTCCAGAGCTGTGACTAAAATACAGGTCGAGAGCTGAAACGATCATATAACACAGCTTTCTGTTGTCCTATCACGTTGACGACGTACCGCTACAACCATGTCCCTTGGTCCGTTCGAAATCGTCGCTCTTCTTAGCTTCACTTGCGCCAGTGCGACGTTCAATGTCCCAGAGCTCAATCCAGATCTCGGAAAGTATCAGGATGCATCTCTGGTATGTGCTTGTTCTATTCGTTTGACGTCAGCTAGCGTAATGTAAATAGAATTTAAAACGCAAAAAAATAGTTGCAAAGAGAGTGACCACTTAAATATTAACTTCTAATGTTACCAATGCGAAATGAATTGGTAACAATGCATTTCGGATTTCCCATGATCAGTCAGGGAAGTTCTTTAACCTGAAAGATGTTGTCCCTTCATCGGCTTCTTCGTTTGCGCATGGACATGTTTTCTTTTACACTCCCGTAAGAGCTCCGCAAGGGACACCTGTGAAAGGACGTGTTTGGTGAGTGGCGTCGCCATGGACCCCGCGCCATTCCGGTTCGCCCGACTACGTCTGGCTGTCCGTGGCTTTTCCGTGTCCGGGGAAAAGGGCATCTTGGTGGTTGAGCCGAGCCCGGGGTAGGTTTGGACCCTTCGGAGCTCCCCGGATGAGACAATATATCACTTCGGTCCCCACTTCTCGTAGACGGGTGTCCTGGCTCGGCCCGACCAAGATGATTCAGTCAGCAGCCACTTCTACTATCCCCTCTCTTCTTTCGGCTTTGTCTTCTTCTATTTTTTACTATTCTCGTTTTTCTTCTTTCCTTTTTCAAATCTTTCGGCGGCATGGGCTAACCTTGGGTGGCGACAGACCCCTTGTTCAGAACTACACTTGGTTATAGTACCTGAGCTTTGCTAATGGCGTAACGTCTCCAGCAAAGCCCTTCTTGTTATGGTGTTTTACTTATTCCCTTTTCGGCCTCCGTACTGGGCGGCACACCATAGGTTTCGAACAAACTTCACCTCTGATGACAACTTCTCTAAAACCTAACTCAGCGCAATTGCTGAAAAGACGTTGTCCTGAAAATCTGACCATTGAAAAAGCCCCAGAAGAGGGAAACTTCGCTACGTTTTTTTGTTATACACTCAAATGATAAACAAAAGACTGCAACAAAGATATCACCCTTTGTTCTAGCTAAGGTGTAGTTAAAACCTTGTTGGTTTCAACTGCAAGGCGAGAAAGATCCACTCGACTGACTTTGTAGAGGTCAGCACAAAAGACCACAGTGCTGCAGTTGTGAAATTAACAATTATCGTCCACGTCGAATTCACTGACAGTCCTCACAGAAGCCTGAACACCGTGCGTGGCGTGCTGTCTGAGGTCGATGTTGTCGATAGCACAAATGATAAAATCCTCGAGGGACTGCGACCAGCTGGCGCAGTTGCCCTGAAGAGGATTATGTTCTGCCGAGATGGTAAAGAGTATTCCACTAAACATGTCGTCGTCATCTTTGAGCGGCATACCCAGCTTTCAACCGTGAAGGAAAGGGTATTTGTACTGTCGTGTTCGACCCTTCGTGGCCAATCCCCGGCGCTGCTTCAGGTGCCGAAGGTTTGGCCACGGGTCGTGAAACTGCCATAGGTCTGAGACTTCTGAAAAGTGCGGATCACGAGAACACGTCGCTGACGTGTGCGAAGAGACCGTCAATTGCATCGATTGCACTGGCGTTCAAAATGCATTTTTACCAACTTGTCGTGTTTGGAAGCAGGAGAAAGAAATCTAGACATTCATGGCTCATGGCAAAGGATAACCTCTGTTATCAAGTGGCCAAAAAGCGCGCGTCCTTTCTCGCGAAAGGCTTTCTCCGAGGTAGTGCGTAAGGGCTCCGCACCACGTTCGGAGTCCAAGCCCAGGCAGCACCGAGTTCTGGGCCAAAACTTGGCTTGCGTCTGGCAGTTTAGGGCATTAAAAAGCCCGAAGAAGCCAAAGTAGTGCCAAACCTGACCTCCCTTGGCAACAGTCTGGGTATCTTGGCCCTAATTCGCCAAACAAGTGCCAAACTTAGGCTTCGCTGCCGGGTAGTTCGGTTATTATCTGGCATCTTCGGGCCTAAATCGCCTAACAAATGCCAAATTTAGGGTTACTGCCCGTTAGTTCGGCAGATCTTTGGCATTTTTGGGCCAAAATCGCCAAACTAAGGCCAAAGTTAGGCTTCACTTTTTGATAGTTCGGCTATCACCTGGCACATTCGGGCCAAAATCGCCACAGATGTGCCAGAGTTAGGCTTACTACCTTGTAGTTCGGCAGAGCTTTGGCATTTTTGGGCCAAAATCGCCAAACTAATGCCAAAGTTAGGCTTCACTTTTTGACAGTTCGGCTGTCACCAGGCACATTCGGGCCAAAATCGCCACAGATGTGCCAGAGTTAGGCTTACTACCTTGTAGTTCGGCAGAGCTTTGGCATTTTTGGGCCAAAATCGCCAAACTAATGCCAAAGTTAGGCTTCACTTTTTGACAGTTCGGCTGTCACCAGGCACATTCGGGCCAAAATCGCCACAGATGTGCCAGAGTTAGGCTTACTAGCTTATAGTTCGGCAGAGCTTTGGCATTTTCGGGCCAAAATCGCCAAACTAATGCCAAAGTTAGGCTTCACTTTTTGACAGTTCGGCTGTCACCTAGCACATTCGGGCCAAAATCGCCACAAATGTGCCAGAGTTAGGCTTACTACCTTGTAGTTCGGTTGAGATCTGGCATCTTTGGGCCCAAGTCGCCAAGCGAGTGCCCAAGTTAGGCTTCGCTTCCCGATAGTTTGGCTGTGATCTGGCAGCGACGGGCCAAAGGTGCCAAACAAGTGCCAGAACTAGGCTTACTGCCTTGGAGTTCGGCTGATGAGGTATTTGATGTACGCGGGTGGTCTTCATCTTAATTAAATAGAAATCAAGTTTTATTCGGCTGGCAACTTTATTTTATTTTGGTTGTCTCTTGATTTCTGCAGTCCAAAGGTTGGCTGAATGTTTTGACGCGCCTGGAGCAGGCTTTGCAAACGCAAATTGTGCCAGATGTTTTACTCGCGCGTAGGTACACAAGCCAATATCGGGACACGCCGTGAGACTGGTTCGACATTATGGCGCGTTCACACCGGCGATGCGATCTAGTCGCGCCATAACTTTCATCGCAAAAGCGACCATCGCGGGCAAAACGTGACGGGTTTTGAGCAGTCGCTTGCTGACCCGACGTTTTGCGATGCACTCTAGTCGCGGAGAGGCCGAGCCAACCAACGGCGTTCGGAGCGAGAGTTTTTGAGACGCGACTCGCCAACGAAGGCATTGGACTCGCTCATCGCGCATGCCAAATTGACCAACTAATTACTTTTTTTTTTCTTTTTTTTTTTGCGATGCGATTTAGCTGGATCGCGCGACTGCTATCCCCGGTGTGAATCCGCCTTTACAGAAAGTGCTGCCATTGAGCTAACACTGTGCAAGACGGATGTGCGCACGTCTCAACAAGATATATCATTATTAAGGGGTGTCCAAACAGGACACTACAAAACGCACGACTCCTACAAATCGTGAAAATTGAAGCGGACACGCCCGCTTCAAGCCCGCTTCAATTTTCACGATTTGTCGGAGTCGTGTCCTGTTTGGACACCCCTTTATGCTGCGCATTGCAAAAGCTAGCGTGGCTCTGTGCGTGTCTTGCATTGTGATTGAGCACTGTCAAATCCTAGCGATAACAAAGTGCGGAAACGACCGTGGCTCTATCGCGCGGTTCCCGCATCACACTTGGGGGATGAAAATGAAATCCCGGAAATTGTACTATTTTAGCGTGTTGATACTTTTTAAACATTAAAAAGTGGAGACACAAAAGGGACGATAAAGACAGGACAATCTCTGAACTTTAAAGCCGCTGTACAAACGGGACGTTCTGCAGAGAAGAACCTTCTCTCCCGAAGCTGGGGGACGGGGAGGGAAAGGTCAACCGTTGGATGGAAAGAGGTTTAGAGAATGGGATTAGCCTCGGGGCGAGCCATCCTCTCGAGAGGGAGTGGGGACGGAACAAAGCTGGCCGTGGAGGTTCCGGCTACCAGGTGGAAGAAAGTTAAGCTTGTCAAACAGCGACCTCGAATCCGAGGACGGGCACGCCAGAGAATTTGAAAATAGCTGCTTGATTAGCCGGACGACCCAGTGCGGTCTACTGGTTCTAGAAGGTGACTCGGATGAAGAAAACTCGTTTTGGTCGAAAACTCTGAAAGCATTCTGGACGTGAACCCTTGCCACAAATAAAAATAACACATGCATGAAAAACTGCGAAGGCACCTAAGCTTTCGCCTATGATGTGGGAATGCGTGAGAATTACAGGCAGAGTTAAGTTGGCGCAACTTGCAATAAAGAAAGAAAAAAAAAAAAAGTTATGCTGGCGCAACGGATAGCGCGCTAGTTTCACGATCAAGAGGGCCTAGCTTCGAAACCGGGCAGGGGGTTGTTTTTTTTCTCGTGTTATTTTTTTTCGTTTTTTTTTTTGTTTGGTCACGTGGCAAGAAAAATCACATGAACAGAATTTTTTTTAGGCCAAGTCACCAAAGATTTTTTTTCTAATTTCTCCTTTTCTTCAGTCTTTCTTTCTTTCTTTTTTTCTTTCTTTTTTTTCCTTTTTTTTTCGGTTTACGCTTCCTATCGCAAAACTCTTTGCACCTATTTCGCGTTACATTGGCGTTAGCCAAATCATTTTATTTATGGCAGGGAATTCTGCCGTACGTATCTTATGTTACTATTACCAACCCTGGATTTCGTCCGGCAACCAGTTCGGGAATGACGACGCCAAATGTCTGTTATAATTTCTTTGAGGTCTAAGGCCTCGTTATCCGTCGGTCTCTAAGATTGGCTCTTCAAGTATCTTTTGGGAAAGAGTTGACGACAGGCATTTTTAAGGAGCACGTGTGTCGACCAGAGTGAACATTGCTGAAGCGCCTCTAGTGTGATTTTGGCCGTAAATAACTGGAGGCCCCGGGCAAACCAACCCAATGGATAAAAGTATCTACCTTTCTGGTTTCATAGAGACCTATGAAAGTCAGAAGGGACGAATCCCAGCCGAGTCAAACTACCGGCTTGCAAACGCAATCGTGTTGATAATAGCGCAAAGGAGTTTGTATGACTCTCTCTGGCGGTGCGCAGAGGGTAAAGGCACGGAGGTAATATATGCTTTTGCCCAGTCACCTCGTGAACGGTTGGGTATTGGCTGCAGAGATCCATTTCGCGTTGTTTTATTACGTGATTATATCTTGATTTCTTTGTTCCTAGTTTCACAGACAGAACGAAATCGCTTTTCTCGTGTGGTGTCACGGCGGGAAGACAGAAATCAATCAGAGTACCGAAATTCGACGCTTGTGCTCGTTCTATAGCGCTTCTAAAAACCGTGCGATCACGGCTGTGTATCGTCAACATTGCATAAACTGCCGTTACTTGTACTCGTATTGCATCGTGAGGGAACGACTATGACTGGGTAAACAGAAATAGGGAGAATGGGTGCGTGTGATTTGTTGAAGTTCGAATCAACAAATCGAGCTTCAACGAATGCGATAGTATTGCATTCACTCAACCAGCTATATGAGTTTTCAGATCCTTCCAAGTATGGGATTCGTGTTCTGCCAGTGGTACCTCAGTTAGATTAAAAAGCAAAATCCACGTTAAAAAAAATTACGGTGACTCGAGTTGCTGCCGCGCCGAATCATGTTTCACGTAAGCGTAATTTTGGGTTCGATGCACGACGAGGGGTGTTCAATTATAAAAAAATATTTTGATTACGATTATTTGCGGCGCTAAAAATTTGAAAGCCAAGCAGTGAAGACGATGGTGTTCTTATAAATATTATATACATTTTATTTTACACTGTTTGAATACGCTGCCGTCGTAATGTCCTTGAATTATTGGCTAGCTTGTGGCGGGCAGGGAAGTCTTGCAGGACCATTATGATAGGACCTACACTAAACCTGCCGCGCTTCGAAAAATGTTAGTCCAATGCATACCAGCTTGTTCAAGGCGGACGAAGCATTACGCATCCGGCAAAGCGCATCAAATCGCTGCCCGCGACGTTTGTTATTTTTTATTTTTTTTATTTATTTTTTTTTTATTTATTTTTTTTTTTTTTGTGCAGCGAGATAATCTTTAGTCAAGCAGCACGCCCCCTCTACGGCGGGTTATGCCGGATTAACGGAGGCGTCTCCTAATCCATTCTCCGTGTTGGCCCCTCGGGGGAGGTCGGTGAAGGGAGGAAAGGAGGGCAGGAGAGGAGGAAACGCAAAAAAAAGTGGAAAGAGCGAACTTTATTTTCGGCTTCAACCTCAAAACCCGCCCGCTCCGTGGGAAGAGAAATCTTGCGGAAGGAGAGGAAGCGAAGGAAGTGTACGCGATCCCCCTGTCCTGCGGGACCAGGTACATCGGGCAAACGGGGCGATGCCTCAACGACCGACTCCGAGAACATCAAATGGACGCCGAAAGAGCTGCTTCGGAGTCCAAGCACCCGATCGTCATTCACGGGAGAAAATGTCCCGGTTGCGCTCCTAATTTATGTAATAACAAAAACGGCTTGACATAACAAAAATAACAATTTAATTAAACGTTGCGCCTCCGATGCGGGAGGCATCTTCGGTAGAGCACAGAGCGAGTGAGAGTCGCACAAAAAAGTTCGGCTATTTAGGCATAAAGTTTGTGTACACGTCCGGCAGGGGGCCACGGTTCTTGTTTACCAGCGATGAATCACTTCCGCATTTGTCATTCTGGATGAACCAAGATTCCAGCAGCTTCCTCGGTCCCCACCTTATATCTCTCGCCAAGGTTGATGCCTTGCCAAAGTAAAATTGGTGTCCTCACGTCCATGCGTGGTCGACGAGTTCGGACTTGAAGCGGGTGGCGTTCGTGGAATTGGCGACATCCAGTGCGTGTTCTTTTAGTCTTGTTATTCTTTTTCGTCCCGTCTCTCCAATGTAGGAAGCATCCCATTCCTTGCAGTGCACCTGGTAGATCACACCTCTGGCGGGGTCGGGTCTTTTGGCATGGAGATAACATTGACAATTGTTCTTTCGTACCCCCAACGGCCTAAGGGCGCGTCCCAATTCCTCCGAGATGCACACGACGTCACGTGTTCGTTCGGCTCGATCCGGGCGCCGACGGGACATTTGTTTCTTAACGCGATTGACAAACCAGTAGGGGTAGTTACGTTTTTTCAAAGCCTCCCGCACATGGCTAAGTTCTTGAATGCTAAGTGTTGACTTAGATGGGACAGTTTCTAAACGATGAAGTAACGATCTTACAACTGAGCTTTTGTGTTCAGTAGGGTGATGAGAGTGGTAGTCAAGAAAGTTTTGTCTGTCACATGGTTTACGATATACGGATGTCTCCATCTAAAAAAAAGGTTCACTAGTTCTATGGACACGTACATCTAAACACGGCAAGGTACTATCGGTTTCATGTTCGCAGGTGAACTGAATTGAGGTGTGGACACTATTGAAATTGAGGTGAAAATCAGTTACGTTCTCTCTGTTAACCATTACAAAAGTGTCATCGACATAACGACGGTAGAACTTCACGGGGAAATCAATGCCAGACATTACCTTTCCTCAACATATTCAATGACGAGATTCGAGACGGTTACGGAAACTGAACTCCCCATAGGGCATCCGCTGACCTGATGATATATGTCCCCATTAAAACTAAGATTACACTGGTTGAGACAAAAACGCAAAAGGAGTATACCGTCTTCAACAAGGAGGGTTGTGCGAGTGGACAACGACTGGTCTGCCAACAACCGGTCACGGGCGACATCAACCGCCAGGGCGTTGGGGACATTCGTAAATAATGAAATCACATCAAAGGATACCATAGCCTCGTGCGGGAGCAGGGTCTGAGCGCGTATAAGTTCAACAAAGTCATGGGAATTCCGGACGCTAAACTCATTTTTTCTTGTAAGAGGGCTCAGAATCATAACCAGATATTTGGAAAGGCTGTAAGTGGATGAACTAATAAAAGATACAATCGGGCGTAGGGGGCAACCCGGTTTGTGAATTTTGGGGAGTCCATACATCTTGGGTGTCGCGGCGTCAAAGGAGAAGAGACGACAGGTCGTCACTGATGCGTCCTTTATTTTTCAGCTTTCGAGGGTGGTCAACTAACTCTCTTTCGGACTTAGCAGCGGGATCTCTTGATAGCCTGACGAAATAGTGACTGTTGTTTATAACTTCATACATCTTCTTCATGTAGTCATCCCTATCAAGCACAACGGTTCTCTTTCCTTTGTCGGCCTTTAAAATCATGATGGAGCTGTCTGACTTCAACTCATTAAGAGCAATGCGTTCTTGTTGACCAACAAACAAATGTCGCATCGGAGCCTGGATCGAGCCGAACGAACACGTTACGTTAAGGGTTTCGGAGGCATTGGGACGCGGCCTTAGGCCGTTGGGGGTACGAGCTGTATACAAACCCTACGGAACAATCGCCAATGTTATCTCCAAGCCAAAAGATCCGACCCCGCCAGAGGCAGAAAGGGTCGTGATTTACCAGGTACAGTGCAAGGAATGTGACGCTTCCTACATTGGAGCGACGGGACGAAAAAGAAAAACAAGACTAAAAGAACACGCACGGGACCGCCACCCGCTTCATGTCCGAACTCGTCGACCACGCATGGACGTCAGGACACCAATTTGACATTGACAAGGCATCGACCTTGAAGGGGAATAAAAGGTGGGAACCGAGGAAGCTGCTGGAATCTTGGTTCATCCAGAACGACAAACCCGGAAGTGATTCATCGCTGGTAAACAAGAACCGTGGCCCCCTGTCGGACGTGTACACAAACTTTATGCCTAAATAACCGAACTTTTTTGTGCGACTCTCACTCGCTCTGCGCTCTACTGAAGATACCTCCCGCATGGGAGGGGAAACGTTTAATTAAATTGTTATTTTTGTTATGTCAAGCCGTTTTTGTTATTACATTTATCACGTCTTCGCCCGGCTTGTGGAGTAGTTTTGCGCTCCTAATTTCACCGGCACGACAGCCATGGGAGGCCACTGCGAGCAAATGGGGAGAGAAATAATTGAGGCCTATCGGATGGCGACAAGCCCGGAAAACATAACCACCCCGTCCATTTCGCTCTCAAGAAAGGAGATTATCTTTCTGAGGCCCTTAAAGGGCCCATGAAACGATTTTTGGGTTGGGATAAATCATTTTAGATTGGGATTTTACTAATAGCACATCGTTCAGTGGACCAAAAGAAAAAGGTAGAAAGTCAAAAGCCTGACTTTCAGTGCGAAAATTTTAAAACAAAGCGGACTATTTCGTACCTCCTCCCCTTCGCAACCTCTCTGCCTTTTCACTGTGACACAACCGCGGTCCCAAAAGCGCGTTATCGGGTCCAAACTGACGTCACACGTAACCGGACCTCACTTATTCCCTTCACCCCTAAGCTGACATTGTGGTGGAAGCTACGCGCTTGCCGGACCAATCAGCCGCCTCCCTTTCATCACCTGACTTCATTCTCTGCAGCCACATTTGCCACGCTCACGTGGCAAGTGTGGCTGGCCCAACGAGCACGTAGCTTCAACAGCACTGTCAGCTTCGGAATGAACGGGGTGGGGAAAGCGACTTTTGTCTGAATTTTGAGCGACGGGCTAATCTTCAAGGGGGAGAATGGATGTGTCCAGGATTACACAAACGAGAGTGCGAGCAAGAGGGGACTCCCCCTTTTCGTCTTCTTTAACTGTTTGGTGGAATTCGCGATTTATGAGTTGAGGAGGAAAGCGAAACAGGAAAAACAAATACTTTACATACAAACAAATAAAGTATTTGGGAAAAAGTTGGAAAAGCGTTTCATGACCCCTTTAATGGAAGCCGAACGCTGACAGACTAGGCAAGGCGACAAGGTCACCGGCAGAAGCGGCCTTTCTTTTATCCGTTGTTGATGCGCCTTCGACCTCGCCTTTTGCAAATCCTCCCCACCTGTTTTTGCGTCTTCGTGTGGCTGTCAGCGAGCGCGACAGCCGCTTTAAGCAAATCAAAAGGATGAAGCGAAACGCGTGACTCAGCGTGACCTCTCTACATAGGACGCGTAGGACAAAAACGTTTGGACGAAAATTTGTCACGTGACTTTTTCTGTCACGCTGATGGGATCTCTGGGGCTGTCGTTTTCGCCGTTTGCCTAGTTATAGAAATAAGCAGGCCACGTAGGTCCGGTTTTCGAACTGGACTCTTCAGTGTTCTGTTGCTTTCGTGCGTTGCAGACGCGGCCGTGTTTTTTCGTCGTAAACGGTCGGAATACGTCCATGCCAATTTTTCGGTAACAGTCATTTTTTGCACCGGAGTTCGTGGAATACTTGTGATGTGTTTGTTGGACACGCTTCGACAAAAACTGCTCTTCGCCGACGACGAGACGTCAGTTGATTGTGCTCAACCTTCTTCCTCGAATGTGTTTGTGGGGTGCCTGAGTTGGATTATGCATCTATTAAGGATTACATGATATCGCTCTTTTATTAGTAAGTACACTGCAAGCATGATTCTGATAGTCGTCCTGCTTTCCTTTCATTCTCCGCGGTTTTACGTGTGATGAGTTTTGCTTGGCATGAGGACAGTGTTAATTGTATTTTATAATTTGCTTTTCGTTTTACAGAGAAGTGTGACATTTGTAAATATGTTGAGAATACACTGTGTGTAATGATAGTTGTTTAATAAACTTCTGGGAGCGATCGAAAAAATTTGTTTGTCCGTATAAGTGATTGGATATGCAACAAATGACATGCAACCGTCATCTTGTAAACCCTGAGATGGGGAACGATAAAAAAACGGACGAACACAACAAAATCTGTTTGTTGTGCACGACGTTCGGCCAATACGAAGCAGACGCATCGTAGAGTTTTCGCACAATATTACGCGAACGCTAGGCCGGGGCGAAACAGCTGTACGGCAATACCTGCCGGGTATCAAACGGTGGTGCAAAACTGGACAGTTGAGCGATATTGGAACCGACTTTCGGCCGGCACTGGCACGATACTGCAAAGTATTGCCGTGCTGCTTGGGAACGGAGGTGATGACATCTTACTATCGTGCTTCCAACGCTTATTTATTTTATTTCTCTTCTGGGACGCGTAAAAGAGCGCTTCTGTGACACACCAGAGATATTCGAAACTTGGGCTGGCCTCTCGGCTTTCTTTGCCACTTTTGGCACTTATTTGGCACTTCAGTGGGTAGCCAGAAGAGCCAAACTTCGGCATGCCCCGAATCGACAAATTAAGATTTACTGCGGCAGTTATGGCTCAAGTCTGGCACTTACTTTGGCACAACTGTGGCGGACCAGAGAAAAGCCAAACTCGGCGAGGCTGAAATACCGAAATTAGGCGTTGCTTTGGTAGTTATGGCTCAAGTATGGCACACTTCGGCACTCCTGTGGCGTATCAAAGAAACGCCAAATTTTGGCGTGTCCGAAATACCCAAATTAGGCGTTGCTCTGGCAGCTATGGCTGAAGTATGGCACCAACTTTGGCGCTCCTCTGGCGGACCAGAGAAACGCCAAACCTTAGCACGTCCCAAACACCGAAATGAGGCGTTGCTCTGGCAGCTATGGCTGAAGTATGGCACCAACTTTGGCGCTCCTCTGGCGGACCAGAGAAACGCCAAACCTTGGCACGTCCCAAATACCGAAATTAGGCGTTGCTCTGGCAGTTATGGCTGAAGTATGGCACCAACTTTGGCGCTCCTCTGGCGGACCAGAGAAACGCCAAACCTTGGAATGCCCCGAATTCCCAGTTTAGGCTTTATTATGGCAGTTATGGCTCAAATCTGGCACCAACTTTAGCACTCCTCTGGCGGACCAGAGCAACGCCAAACTTTGGCATGTCCAAAATACCCAAATTGGGAATTGCTGTGGCAGTTATAGCTCTAGTATTGCACTACTTCGGCAATCCTGTGGCGGACCCGAGAAAAGCCAAACTTTGGCACGTCCCAAATACCGAAATTAGGCGTTGCTCTGGCAGCTATGGCTAAAGTATGGCACCAACTTTGGCGCTCCTCTGGCGGACCAGAGAAACGCCAAACCTTGGCACGTCCCAAATACCGAAATTAGGCGTTGCTCTGGCAGTTATGGCTGAAGTATGGCACCAACTTTGGCGCTCCTCTGGCAGACCAGAGAAATGCCAAACCTTGGCATGCCCCGAATTCCCAGATTAGGATTTACTATGGCAGTTATGGCTCAAGTATGGCACCAACTTTGGCACTCCTCTGGCGTACCGGAGAAGAGCCGAACTTTGGCATGCCATAGGATCGCCCAACTATGGCTATAGTTAGGCACCGTACTTTGGCACTGATGAATGCCATGGTGCAAAAACCTAACTGCGCCAAAGTTGGGCCCTTATGTTTGCCAGACCTTTGCCCAAGTTGGGCATTCCTCTGGCGTGCTACCTGGGAGGCCACCCAGGTCCCAGCCGAGGCCTTGGTGGACGACGTTCAGGCCCCTAACCCACCCTCGGGGTTGCGGCGGTCATCCCTCTAGTTAAGAGGGTGTCCAGGCTGCATCCCCACGTCAGGGCAGGTTAGCAGCCGCCATAGCTGTCCAGGTAGCTAGATCTTCTTTTGGGGAGGGGGAGCAGAACAACCGCTCCCAGATCCTGGATGGGACGTGCCGGTCTCCTGGGCATCACATGAGCTTCGTTTGGCCCCTCTAACACCAAAGATGAAGGTGCAACTAGGTGAGGGCAGTGCCGTACCCAGTGCACCTGGAGCATCTCTTCGAAGCTCCGGTTGTGAGCGCAGGCTAACCTCCGACCCCTCTGATCACCCAAAGCCTGGAGGCAAGCCAGCGGGCAAGGCTCCGGTGCCAGAGGGCACGGGGGTCTGCCGAGCCATCAAATCCTGCCTTGTCAGACCAGGATGAGATGGACTGGCAGATTAAAAAAGGTAAACAAAAAATAAGAAACCTGTGACGGCACTCCCGTGATGAAATTCAACTTCGCCATATAGTGTGTGCTGCCCAGTGTTAGGTTACCCTTTCCATTCTTATTATTTTATCTTTTATTAGAATCTAAAACGATGAGTAAGTTTCACCTTATGCCGTGGAATTGCCATGGTTTAATTCGTAGTGTTGTGGATATAAATGGTTTTATGGATGAACTGAAACCTATTGCGCTCAAGTTACAAGAAACACTCGTGAACAGAGCTCATACGCGGAATTTAAGACGACACCAAAAGTTCAGGAAAGCTTGAGGGTCCTTTCACACATACGGTGGAGTGGCTGTGGTGTTACAGAGCGGAGTGGCTTGCCCCGAGGTCTCCCTTTCCACGCCCTTTGAGGCAGTGGCGGTGCGACTCTTTATTGATCTTTTGATCACGATTGTATTCATTTATCTACCACCTAATTCCCCACGGCATATCAGCGTACTTGAGTGACTTGTACACCAACTCCCTCAACCTTTTCTTACCTTAGGCGAGTTTAATGCCTAAAACCCGCTATGGGGTGGTGCTCGCCAGGATTCGCGTGGCGGGGTTATCAAAACTTTTTTTTTATTATCACCTGGGATTCGTCTACTCAAAGGGAGGGAACGTACGTTTTCTTTAGTGCAGCATATCAGTCATACACACCTCGATATTTTACTTTATCACCAGTTTTATTGCCATGTTTTTCACGGAAGGTTTTAAATGACCCGTTTAAGAGTGACCATTTTCTTGTTGTTTTGGAACGTTCAATATCAATTACTTCTGTTGCAACACGACTCCAAAACTGGAAACTAGACAAAACAGATTGGTTCATTTCATCAATTGGGAGCACTCATTGATTCTTCTATAATCTCAAACATGAACCCAGATAAAGCAACAGTGTCTGTCACAGAGGCTATATTAAGCGCTGCCTCACGGAGTATCTCTCAAACTTCTTATTGCCTTCCTAGCAGATGCAAGCCATGATGGAATGATGACTGTAAAACAAAAAAAACAGCGGGGTGTGCAGCTACGCGCCGCGGCGACTCGCAGGAGCGTGCCACGGGTACGGGGCGCTAGCTCTCGAACGATCGCGTGCGTGGGGCACAAGAGCCTCGGCGGCAAAGACTTGAAGCCTGGCCTGTACCTAGTAAAGGTGTGTTTTTGTTATGTCCTGCCTTCAGTGTCTTTCTTGCGGGCACGGTGCACTTGCGGGCGGGCAGTGGGACAGACCCCCACAACGCATACAAAATGTCTATAATAAGAACTCATGTAAAAGGATATTCCGTACAATATTTATGGCACCTGTTACGTTCCCCCGTGATCTAGGGGACCTCTCACTGTTTTACCCCGTGTACGCACATAGTGGGACACTGTTAACGCAAACAAAAACTCTCAAGTTTTTTGTTTGTTTCATTAAGAGCTTTCGTTTAAATCTTCTAATGTGGTAAGAAATCCTGGGGAAGTAATCTGAGTGGTACAATTTGGTGCCCACCAAGAACCTGAAACTAAAACGCGAAAACGCGGGCCATGTCGTCTTCGCTTTAACAGTGTCGCGCTGAATACTTGAATGTTTTTTGTTTGTTTTTTTGGACTGCCCTTGAAATACGGCGTCATTTGTAAAAGTGGAGTTTCCCTGGGCAATGTATAGACCAACTCAACTCTCTGACGCCACATCACTGCGGCGGTGCTGCTGTCGCCACTGCGCATGTGCAGATGCTTCCCCTTAGGCGCGCCTGGATTCTGCACACATGCAATGCCCACATCTGGTGTTAGAAAACTTTAGGTTTTTCGTATAGACTCGACTGCGTGTTGGTGTACAGACCCTTTCAGTGAATCAGTTGCTCGAGCTGCCACCGGTCGGCGCGCCCTTCGCGCGCTTTCCGGGCCGCCATTGGCGGCCTTCAGTCTTTCGCCGTTGCTCCGCGTTGTGTGCTGCACCGGTCACCACCGGAGTTTCGTTTTCGTGTTCTTTTGCCTTCCGCGTTGAGATCTTGTGTTTTCTTTAGGTCGTTTCGATATTCAGGGCTTCCAAATAATCATTTGTTACCTATATTTTGACATAGCTCTTGTATTTTCTTATTTATGGAATGGAATCGGACAGCCAATAGATCGACGATCCAAGATTATGGCTTCAGAGACCATGTAAGTTCATCCCATTCTTACGTTTTTGTCGCTAATAAAGGGCAGTCAAAACTATTGCGACATATGCAAATTTCAACTGACGCAGTAAGGCAATCGGAGCCGTGCTTCTCGCTGCATGTGCGGGCTCGTTTCCGTAAAGCGGATTCGCGTGTAAACGATTTAGAGTGCGACGAAACGAGCGACGGCTACAACGACGAGAGTCAGCGACGAGCGACGGAGATTTCTCACTGTCGCCCGTCGCATCGCTCGGTTTCGGGATTTCTAGAAAACGTCGCTCACCGTCTTGGTCGCTTGCTCCTTCGCTTCCATGCGGTTTGCCTCGTCGCGCGACTGACCGAGCGACAGCGAAGCGGGTCGCTGTAGCTTATCTCGTCGCTCGCCAAATCGCTTACATGCGGTTTGTACTCAAGTAATTTCTATGCACACAGCATTGAACCATTGGCGCCTCGATATTAAGTATAAACCGCATGCAAGTGATTTGGCAAGCAACAAGTCAAGCCACGGCGACCCGCTTCGCTGTCGCTCGGTCAGTCGCGCGACGAAGCAAACCGGATGGGAGTGACGGGAGCAAGCGACCAAGACGGTGAGCGACGTTTTCTAGAAATCCCAAAAACCGAGTGACGTGACGGGCGATAGTAAGAAATATCTGTCGCTCGTCGTTGACTCTCGTCGTTGTCGCCGTCGCTTGTCTCGTCGCACGCTAAATCGCTTACATGCGGGTCGGCTTTACGGAAACGAGCGCGCACATGCAACGAGAAGCACGACTGCGATAGCCTTACTGCGTCTGTTAAAATTTGCATATGTCGCAATGGTGTTGACCGCCCTTTATTAACGACAAAAGCGTAAGAATGGAATGAACTTACATGGTCTCTGAAGCCATAATCTTGGATCTTCGATCCATTCGCTGTCCGATTCCATTTCAAAAATAAGAAAATACAAGAGCTATGTTAAAATATGAATATCAAATGATTAAATGAAAGCCAGAAATATTAAAAATACCTAAAGAAAACACACCATTTCAACGCGGAACGTAAAAGAACGCGAAAACAAAGCTCCGGTGGTAGCCGGTGCAGCACGCAAAGCGGAGGAACTGCGAGACACTGAAGGTCGGCTATGGCGGCAGGGTCACGTGACGTCAAAATGGCGGCTCCCATGAAATGTTGCTTGAAATGGTCTATAACGTGTCAGTTCCATTGTCTCTTAGAAATCTCTTAAAAAGCACATTAAAAATTATAATTATTAATGGCTGGTCTGTTACCTGAATCTAGGCATTCACATTTCAGGTCAGAGTCTGTCGTCTCAAGAGTAACTCTGGTAAAGGAATTATTCGCACCAGATTTAAAATACATCACTAATAGTAGAGGGACACCATGGGAGAATTACCTAGATTTCTGGCTTAACGAGTAGGCTGCAGATTAGTGAGCCGAAGGCTGCGAGCAATATAATATAGTAGAAGTACTACTTGATATTGCCAAATTGTGTTGATGCCACATTAAAAAAAAAAATATGAACCGTGGTTTATGTTGACGACAGCCGGATGCTGGAGCTAAACCCCAGCTCTGATAACTCATAACATACGCCACAAAAGTACATTATTTGTGCCCAGTGATTTACGCTTAAAGGTCGTTACAGATGAGTGCGTTGCTCATAAGAGTAGCAAGGATGTTCACTTTGTAGCATTTGACATCACGGGTAAAGTTTTGACGGGTAATATTTTGATCGCATGACATTTTACATACCCTTTTGTACATGCAAACATGTTAAAAAAACGCATGGAATGCTGGTTTCAAGTTCTCACCTTTGGTTCTCTTCTTTACAATCACGCAGGTGTACCCGCTCGTTGAGCCCTTTTACATCCTCTATAGGAACTACGAGGAAGACCCTTTATTTGGCCCTGCCAAATGCTTTAAGGCCAGTCAGGTGGGAGAAGACGAGGATGGAAAATACCCGCTGTTAGTTCAGTTTGGAGACAACCAATCGGCGTAAGTGGTATATTTGGGACATATGACTCACCACATACTTCAGAGAATCACTGCATTTCTAGCAATGCAAATCAAACTGTCTTAGTAAGAGCACGTCTCGCAACACAGTGTAAGATGTTTAAATGGCCGTTTCGCTGATTAGCTTCGGCTTTAGACAATTAGGACTTTATAGCCTTGCATGCATGACAGGGAAGGAACGCTTCTCCATAAATCGGGAAGATTCGCGTTCAATCTTAACTCGAGATTAAAAGTTAAGGAGACCAAAATGACCTCGTCTACTCAGTGGCGCCACTAGGGTCATGAATATCCCCCCCCCCCCCCCCCCCCTTCTAAGTGGCGCTATTCTGTCTAGTCAGTCTCACCCCAGCGCTCGGTCCGGGTGGTACGGCACTATCGACGCCTGTGACGCTAACCTTAAATTTTTTGGGGGGCACAAACTCGCCCCATTTAACGTTTGCTTTCTTTCGGTGGTTCGTCGCCTCATAATTTTCATTCGTGACAATAGTAGCGAGCTTGTTAGTCAGAAAAATGAACATGGCAACATGTTCTGATCACTCACGGAACGAACGAAAATTGACTGGGTCTGGGGCCCTTTCCAAAGGCATGAATGGCATTGATAGGGCCTTCGCGCAGCTCTTTTTGTGGACATCGTAAGGAGGCTTTAACGGTACGTTGAGAGGGATTTGTAAGTAAAAGCCGTCATAGTGTTACGTGACACGACGGCATCATGGTGCCACGTCACACCATGGGGCTAGGTGATGTCACAGTATTATGCTATGATGTCACCTGACGTCGCTGTGTCACGTGATGTTTCCCGACATGACGCCACGATGTTAGTTCATGGTGCCACTTGGAGTCACATCACCAGGTGACGTGACGGCAGGTCACGTAACGTCACATCATACATATAATGCACAGTGACACACGTGAAACTGTTATGTCATGCAGGCTTCGTTACATGGCCATGGAAATTATAAGGCTGACCCTATAAAATGTATGCATTATAAAAAACGTAGAGTTACAGTGTACTGGAACCCCAGCTTTTACTAGAAAATTAAGTGACACAGTGCCACTCACATGTAAGAAGGCAATATTTAATGCTTTTCATTTCTAATTATCGTTTTTTTTTTCAATTTCGTGTGATAAAAATATTAAAATTTCCTTGGGTTATTTTTATAAACCTTGAGGGCACAGAATATGTCGAAGTCAAATTTGGGGGGCTTAGTGTGCCAAACCACCGAACGGTGTCTCGCACACCCCAGCGGAAGGCTGAGTATTAATTTTGATCACCTGAGAATCTTATGACGTACAACCGAAATCAAGATTACACGGTGCCTTTCTCGCAATAAGACTCTGCCCTACTAACGTTACTTCGGCCTGGATTCGAACCCGCCACCTGTTGATATGTACGCCTGTGATTTGTCTCGGAGCTACCACGGATTCTATTTGTACTTCATTTTAAAAGAAAAAAACACTACCTGTCAAATTACATAACAATTGACTCCAACACTTTTGCGGCACACATTAAAATGTTCTCAATCAAACAGAGCTTTGCATAGGCTTAGCCACTGAGGCTTTGATTCTCGAATGGAAATTACCTTACATACTTCACTAGAGAGGAAAAATAGAAACGCACTTCTTTGGCGTTGGGGTCGGCCTGCCTGATGGCCATACGCGACCGCCAAATACTACACAGCACCAAAAGATAAAAGCATGTCGCAAGGCGCACAGTCTTCTTTACATTCAGGTAACCTATACCTGATGGGCTAACACAGATATTTTTCTTAAGTGAGCTCTGCTGCCCCAGAAAACGACTGCGTCTAAAACGAAAAAGAAAACGTGATTGAGAGTCTCCAGTTGGTTGCCTAACAGCCACTCTTCCGACCATGTCACATCATTGATCATTTTCTCTAAAAAAAACCCCTCACGAATCACGTATTGCCACGGAGAAAGAAGTTTTAATAGCTGGCGGAATGCACATATATTTCACTCGCTCTATTACATGCTGCGGCACACTCTGCAAATGACACTTCGTTACAGCAGTGCAGGAAATAGGATTATCACTAAATCACGTTTGAAAGTTTTCTTGCTTACCCCAGCAAAATAGTGTTAAAAAAATCATGTAGACAAAATTTGCAGCGCATCAACAACCTTTTTCTGGAAACAAAAATTTCTCGATGGCTCACCGCCGCAAGATGAAACAGAAAGGTTGCAAGATGAGGTGACAGTTTTGTTTCAATGAAGGACCATGTAAATGGCTGCTCTTTTTCTAGCTAAAAAAATAGGAGGAAGATCCTTTGGCGGATCCTTCGAGAATGCTTTAGCATGTCCCTTGGGAAACACGAAACACCTCCCCCTTTAGAAAGCGCTAAGGCTGGCCCTTTCAAATTTCTCTTTTGGCTTTCCCATTTGCCTTTCTCTTCTGCTTGTTTTATTTGCTACTGCCTCTTTTTGGCTTTGTTCCGGGGTCTGCGGTTGCGCTTACCAAAGAGGGACGTGTGTGGCGTTTTCCAAGGGTCATGCTAACCCATTCCCTAGGGATGCACCAATGAACCTTCCTTTGATTTGTTTTGTCGTGGAACACCAAGACATACGCGCTCCGCACACCTGCAAGTTCAGCCTGCACCCAGCATTCTTGCGCGCACATGGCTTCCACACTCGATGAGCCTATCTCTGCGATCTATGAAATCAGCTCAGCGAATGATGAGGCGGAACATCCGTTTAGACCTAAAAACGAAGTCTGCGCTAGGCAATACGCAATGCAAAGCGTCATGCTTCCATTGCGTAATGCAACAGCGCATACTTAATTTTGAGGTCTAAACAGATGTTCCGCCTCAACATTCGCTGAGCTGATGTCGTATATCGCGGAGATTGGTTCTTCCAGTGTTTTGCGTGTAAGTAGACCCGCTGGCATTTCTTACAGTTTCGGGGCACGCCGAGGTATCTGCACAGTCCAGTGTCCCAGCGAACACCTTGAAAACCTAGCAGAGTTCTAGGCCACGACCTAGGCCAAAACCCGAGACATGTACCTTAATTTACGGCAGCCACCTCTGGCTTCACAAAACCTTTTCACCAATGCCGCAGTCACACTGATACCTTTATTACACTGCAACAACTGCAATTCCATAGGCAGCTAAATGTTTTTCGCTCTACGTCGCCCAACCAAAACCCATTACACTGGACACTGTTCAAAAGGCTCAGTCACGACAGCTCCAAAATGTATTAAAAAGTAAAGGCAAGAAAGGACAGCGTGCATAACTGACGATCGCATATTTGTCGCATCGGTCAGCTTTCTGTTGACAATCAGTCTACTAGTAGAGTAAGTCTCTGTACGCAATCCTTACACCCTATAAAACGGCGCTGCCAACATTGCCGCATTCCAGAACGTCAAACAGAATGTTTTCTTTCAGACGATCAAATGCCTTATCTCTTAATATCCTGAAAATGCCTTTTCTCTTGAAAGCTTGAGAAAACACTTCTTTGAGTTGGTCTTCCACGTTTCCTAGGACTTTCAGACCTACACCGGCCCTCTCGCTCTCCTCCCTTGATAGCGCCAGTAAGGTGCCATTTAACTCGCGCTATCTGCAGGGGAACGCGAACGTCAACACGGAATGTCACTCAATACCAACCATCTCATTCTCCTGATGGGATAGCATCCAGGCCTCGAAAGCGTCAACCTCCTTGCCTTTAAAAAAAGGTTCTCAATACTTCGTCTACTGCTTCAAGGAAAGCCTCATCTTAGCAACTTCGTATTTATCCTCCAGAGCCCCCAGTCAAACTTCGCCTTCTGGAGAACACTTTTATCGATGGTACGCCTAGTTAGACAATTATCAGAAGAAAAAAAAAAAACTACAGGGAGGATGCGGTACTTTGTTAACGATGCAGCTACCGACATATATACACTCTGTTTAAGTGGGCAGGGCACGACGCTTGGAAATCAATAAACCGCATTTCGCAAGTTTCGTTCTTAATGTTGCCTGCGTCTGCTAGATCAAAATCCTCCAGCAGTTCTGTCAGAACAGTTACACATCTATGAGTGCGTTACCTAGACGTCATTCAGTCTCCTGCACTGACAACGCACTTAAAACCCCCTAACAGAACAACTGTCCTCTGACAATCTAGAAAACGCATAAGCCAGAAAAGAAGGATGCCGGTCTTTCACCGTACTGGCGGCGTATGCACAGCTAAGCCGCCAGTGAACTGCACAAAACACTGATCACACATAATAAAGCTACCGATGTTGGTGGTCACACTTAACTGCGGCAAGGGAAACGACCTCTTCAAAAACAAAAAAAACACCCTCCCGAAGGCCCCACAAACGTGCGTAACTTCGTACAAAAAGGAAACAGGCTTTAGGGCGCTCGCTCCCTTCTCTTCCTCTACCACCTCGCTTTCCAGAATCGCCAAGACCTCCGGGTTTTGATGTTAAAACAATCCTTGTACTTAATATGTTTCTTACGCGTCTTGAAACGACGAAACTTTAATGATGAGGCCTTGACGGCCAGATCGAGAGTACAAATCATGAAAGGTTCTTGTGTGAAACTTTGCTTGAAAACCGTGCAGAAGTTCATAAAAGGGAAGTTGTCGTCTTCCTGTCTATCGTCGCGTTGCCGGTCGTCCAAGAAAGGGTAGGGGGGTGCGATTCGCGGTTCCTTGTACTCTCCGCGCTAGATTGGTTCCTACCATGGGGTCGCGTTCGGGTCTGCTCGCAGCCAGGGGCGTCTCGTCGAGGGAAGGCTTGGGGGAATCGGTGGCCATGTTCATCACAGCAAAACAGCGACTCCTTCGGGGGCCTCCTCGGCCGATGTGTAACCAGAAGGAAGCGGGACCCCGCCGTCTTCGAGCGACGTCCCCACATGTGAAGTCCGCGGAAGAGCCTGGTGCCTCCTCGTTGCCGTTGTAGTCTTTGGCAACAGGAAGTTTCCCTGTTGTTGCTTGCCGGGTGAGACGTCATTTCTGAGACCACGCGCCGAGAGCTCTGCGTCCCCAACGTTCATGGTGAAGAGGAATTGCTATTTTGCCACAGTTCCACCGGTGACGCCGGCTTACCTCCGAAAGCAGTTTTTATCTCATGTCCAAACCAGAAACACTTGGAACAGTTTGGCACGCGTCAGTCGCGCCGAGTGTCGTCAGAGCGCTTATGCAGCATTCGCCACGGGAAAGCGGCCGAGTAAGGACCCCACCTAGAAAAGAACAAATGACTGAGTAGGCCTGCTAAGTTGTTTTCTGCCTTCTTGATCTGAAGCAGCATGTCCTTTTTGCATCGATAAAATGCCATGCGCGCGTTGTGATGATCGCTACAGGAAAGTAGCGGTTCAACCTTTCTAGGGGTCCCTTCTGGACTGGATAGGAGATGAAGCACCGCGAGGCTGAAATTCTGATATGGACATTTATTGTCCGACCTGTTGCTGTGTGTGGGCGCTAACACTGTTGGGCAGGTACATGAGTTTTGGACAAGGTCCGCCTCGGGGACACAGCAGGCCGGCACTTCACGATGCTGGCAGTGTCGACGAGACTTGTCTGGGAGGGTCGGTGGTGTTGATGAGGAGTTTCGGGGACTCAGGGTCGTAAAGCCTCCCACCTCGGTGGGAGCACGTCCCTGTTTCAATGACGCGGCGTAGTCTTGGCAGACCCGACAAATTGGCGTCGGGTACGCAGGCGGGCACCGTCAAAAACTAGTCTTGTCTATTTGCCCTTCTGAATCTCGACCTCCCGTCCAGGGATCAGCTGCCTTTACTCCCACTGTGGGCTTCCTTATCCCTCTCCCTTTCCCTTGTATACCCATGTAAAGCTCCCTAGTTCCTGAGAGCGGTATCCACCAAGCCAATATTCGCATAACAAACACCACCTGCAGAGAAGTTCATCTTTCCGTGGCGCCGGCTCCCTGGATTGTGCCTTTGCGGTCACTTCCTCCCACGGTCGCAGACACACGTAGAAACAGGAGTCCTGCATCAGACACTTTTCGAGCTCACAATGTCGAGCCACTTTAGAGGAGCTGCGTCTCGGCCGAAGTTTTTTTCCAGGGACCTCGCAGCTCGGCGGCCTTCAGGCGGTGTCTGTCTCTGTTCACTACACGGATCATAAATTCACTTTTCTATCCGTGCTCTCGTTCGAAAAACACTCCCAATGTCCAGGACTTCACAACGCGATCGAAGAGAAAATGAAGCAAACAAATTTAAAAGGTTTGGAGACGTAATACATATTTTCCCCTTTAAAAATGGTTAGCTGAGAAGAAAATAATGCTTATTCTTTGGCGTACTTTTGGATCCATGCAGGTGGTCGTCGTTTTTTATTCGACCTCCATGGTAGCGAATGGTTTTGATCTTTCTCCAGCACTTGCTTTGCAGGCTCTTCTCAGTTCTCCGGGGCGTCTTAAGCAGTTACATGCCCTCGTTCTTATCTCCAACTTCCGCAGTACTAAAATATCTCGATACACTTGTCGAGGGAGGGGCTGACACGTGCTTCAACTCACTCTTCGTACCACCTGCAGGCCTCTGTGGCACACTCCACAACTTTGAAGCGATCCACATGAGGTGCGAATGGTTTTGATCTTTCTCCAGAACTTGCTTTGCAGGCTCTTCTCAGTTCTCCAGGGCGTCTTAAGCAGTTACATGCCCTCGTTCTTATCTCCAACTTCCGCAGTACTAAAATATCTCGATACACTTGTCGAGGGAGGGGCTGACACGTGCTTCAACTCACTCTTCGTACCACCTGCAGGCCTCTGTGGCACACTCCACAACTTTGAAGCGATCCACATGAGGTGATCTTTAAGAAAAAAAAGAACGTGGTCCATCTTTCTTGTGATTTTCAGCGGTTTGCTATAGGAGATATGACCTTTCTGGACGATGATTGGCTTCTTCACCCTAATGGAGTTGTCCAACCTAAACTTTGAGATTTGGTACCTTTTTTTTCGATCTGCATAATATTTGCTATACTTCCGCTTTGTCTTTACTCACGCCCGTAGTTTGGCCAACTCAGAATTGGGGTCGACAAAAAATCTTGGGCTACGAAACCCAACCGTTAAGTTGGTGGGGAAAGAACACGCAGCAGTTCAGCTGGGGGCACTCCTGTCATGGCCTGGGGTGTACTCGGTTAAACAGCAAGATACTTCATGACTGTTGTTTATAGGGGACGTAGCTCCAACTCAACAAGTTGAGCGAAGTGTTTCAGCACCTTGTCGAAGCGTTATAATTGCGCGTTCCTATGGGCGTATTAGATGGAGGTACAGGAGTGCTTAATTTCTAGCTTTCGAAGTAAATCGTCGAAAATAGTATATGTCAGCTGTGCGGCATGGTCGGTCTAAAGTTCACTGACATATCCTTCACGGGTGAAGACGTCTGTCAGGAACTTCATTGCCGTTTCCGATGTCACATTTGAAACGAAACACACTTCTGGCCACTTGAAGTAGAAGTCGATTAACGCCATTCAATTCCCGCCCCTGCCCGTTTCGATAAAGATGAGCATCGTACCGGCGTGCGGTCGTGTATCACTACTGCGTGGTGCACGTTAAAGACCCCAGGTTAGCGGTTTTATCGCGCTGGCTAAATTGCTCATCTACAGCTGAGACACCACACGCCCACTGAGGCAGACTGACTTCCGGCTGTATAAACATACACACAACAATTTGCTTTGTGATTAGCGTCATGGTTAAATTGCACCTCTCCTTCACCCTCATGAAGTGGCCGACGATATACACCACCAGCTTTTGCCAATCACGTTGAGGCCATATATTTTTTCGGGGTGTACCACTGAAGGTTTTTCAAATTTCTCAGCCAACTGACAAATAGAGCACGAGTTGTTTGCTTATTCCACTTCTTTATCAAGTCCTTGCCAGCAATACTGATTACGAAGTCTCTGTTTGTTTTAAACGATGCCGGGATGGCCTTCATGCGCAGCTTCCAGTAGTGTGGAAGCCAGCGAAACCAGAATTACCAAGTGCTCAGCCCGCGGCAGGAGGTTGTCGATGCCGCCATATCGTCCCGGACAAAGTAGAAGGGAACAAGCTCGGAGTTGAGGCTGAGCTTTGAGGGCCACTGTGTTCTTGCGCTAAACATCACCCGTCAAAGAACGGGGACTGACTTGACAGCTTCTTTTAGTTGCTGCTTCGTGACGCAAGAGGACACAAGAGACACAATCACTTCTTCGTGTTCTTTAAGTCCAAGTAGAGGTAGCCGCGAAAGTGTGTCCGCTACCTTGTAGTCACTTTCCCGATGATACAGCACGTGTAGGTTTAGCAAAGCAGGCGACCTAGCCATCTTGCATTGCGTGCCGACACTCTTGATGAAATTAGGGAGACCAGGGCTTGATTGTCCATACGCAACTCAAACTTCTTCACCTACAGAAAAACTTGCGAGTACCCGCACGCCCAGACGCACACCAACGCTTCCTTCTCCCCAACCGTGTAGCTACTTTGGGCTTGAGTGAGACTTCGGTATCCGTAGGCGACGGTGCGAAGTTCGCTTCAAGCGTCTGCTGCAACACGGCCCCCAGTCCGTACTCGGAGATATTTGTCAAGAGTGAGGGGTATAAAATGTTCATGGATTCGCAGGTAGAAAGGAGCAGCTTCGCGTGACGAAGGTTCTGCTCCGCCTTGTCATCCCAAGAATGAAACAACATCCCGCCGCAACTGCTTGCGTAGTGGCTCTGCAACGTCCGCGTAGCGGGGCAGGAATTTGGCATCATAGACAAAAGTCCGAAAAAAGAACATAGCTCGGTGACGTTGGTAGGTCGCGGTGCATTGACTATGGCGTCGATCATCGACTGGAGAGGTGGCAATTTCTTGTGGCTAACAACATGTCACAAAAACACCAGTGCTCGGACACTGAAGTCGCTCTTGCTGTTAAGGTGCAGTTCCGCAGAAGCGATGCGGTATAGTACCTTTTAAAGTTTCGCAGTGTGCTCAACCTACAACATCCTGTAGATGATGACATCATCTATGTAGCAAAGCACAGCCTTGCATTCCTCGAGAAGAGCATTCATCATCTCCTGAATGGTGGCAAGTCCAAAATCGAGGTTGAAACACACCCTACGAAAACGAAAGAGACCCTCAATTGTAACAAAGGTCGTGAGGTCGCGGCTCTCTGGTGTCAACTCAAGCTGGTGACAAGCGGATGCCAAATTGATCTTTGAAACGTTGGTTGCACCAGTTGGCTGATACAATGCACATTTCAAATATCAGCTTTCCTTCTACCTGCGTATGACGTGGACCGAAACCATCTACGATGAAGGCTTTGTTAGCCTCACGTTAATTAAGGTACAGACCGATGCTACCATCTTGCTGGCGAGCAACAATTGGAGAGATCCATTCGGAGGCATCCGCTCTTTCACTGATACCGCCTTCCTCTAGACGCCGACGTAGTTCTGCAGGTACTTGCTCTCGAAGTGTCAACGGAAGTCGACGCAACTTCGCTGGGACGGGATGCACGTCGGGCTTGTGCTTAATGTGATGAGAAAACACTTTCACAAGTCCGATCTGATCCGGAAACAGATGTCCGAATTCAGTGCGGAATTCTACCGGCAGATGAATGGAAACAGTACTTGTGAGCAGACATTGCAAAGTTGACCCTTGAATAGAAAATCAGGCCATCGAATGGCGACCAGTCCGAGCATTGTGGTTCCTTATTGGACTACGTAGAAACGCACGCAGATAAACAGCTATTAACACAGGACGTTCGCAAGGAAGAAGGCCTTGAGCGGGATCTCGCCGGTGGAGTGGTTGAGTAGGGTTACAGACGGTGCGGTCAACAGCGTAGTCACTTGATAGTGCTTTATGTAGTTATTTTCCGTAATATCTGATACCGAAGATGCCGTATATACTATAAGCTGAAGTTTCACGTCTTTGGCTACAAGTTCGACGTAAATACCGCGGCAGGCATTGCACGTCGCTACGTGTAGGAGCGTCGTGTGTTCCTCTATTTTGTCTTGAATTTGCTGGACGCTTTGTTCATCTTCCGTACTCCGGCACACCACTCGAGATGGTTTTTTTTTTCGTGCACTTCGAACAATGCCCATTGAGTAAGTCCCTATATGCCGAGCAAGTTTGCAGAAAAATCACCGAAGGTTTATCGCATCACCCTCCGATGCCGACCGTGACGCAGCAGAGTTTCGAGTCTGCGTCATATTCCTGGGTGATTTACGTGTCTGCATGACTCCCTCCGAAGCAGAGAATTCTTGCAAATTTTTTCACGTTTCCTCATAATGGCTCGCTATCACAATGGCCGTTCCCCCCAAGCACAGTCTTTGGCCTACAAACAACAGGCGTTCACGTAGCCTGTCCGACGCGACGTCAGAAATGAGCTGGTACCGACACGCAAAGTTGGGAAACCGTCGCATTATCAAATACTTGCAAATTCTCATCAGCTGGCAATGTAGGCTTTGGTACACTCATCGGGGTTCTACAGCCGTTTCGTTTAAACCGATGACGCTCTACGAGTACGTTCGACGCCGTTGAGAACAGATGGTCACATGTGGCAATCTTGACTTCGAACGCATCATCTGCTGGCGGCGATTTCCCACCCGGTGGGCGTCCCCGTTCCTCTACTCTCCAGATTCATCCAAACGAAGAGGTGCAGGTGAAGTTGGGGAAGCTGGAGCGTTGCCGAACTGCCGTTGTCCTTCCACGCCGAGCAGGTGCCGAAGAATAGCTTTCCATCTCTGCGGAGTGCGTTCTCGTGCATCCGACGTTTCCACGCATATGAAGGTGAGGCTCTTCCACTGGTTCTATGGAATAGGCGGTTGCCCTGGCGTTTTTAGGAACGTAGGAGGGGGCGTCCGTGTCCTGAAAAATGCGTTGCTTCTCCTCATCGCCACTCTGTAGTATACGCCAAAGAGAAGGTGGCCGTGTAACGACCCTAGACAGCCAAAAGCGAATGACACAGTAGTCGTGTTCTGTTGTTTTCTGCCTCTTTGGCTGAAGCAGCCCGTCTTTTATTGGCACCGATAATGACGTATATATACGCGATCAAAAGGAAATAAAGCAAACATATACGAAAGGTTGCCAGATCTGATACAACAGCCTGCATCTCAGACACATGGAGCTCTTCCCGAAATGACAATGAGGGTATTCGCACCCTGAATGCAAAGTTGATGGGACATACCTTATGGCGTAACGTCCGTTCTCAGAGTGACGCGGGCGCAGCGTGAGGTCCATTCAATCCCCCCAAAACAGCTGACGTGCCACCTCTCATGGCAGACATTTTTGACCTTGCCACAGGGTTCAAACCAGCATCCAAACTTCCTCTCCTGAAACGTGGTAGAGCACCCAGTGGATGCGAAGACGCATTTCCGTCGAGCAAGGGTCAAAGACGAAACAGCTTCCGCAGGTGCTCCATGGCCTCCGGCGAGCGAAGAGTAGCTAGCCAAAGGTTATTCATTGCAAATAATCCAAAAATAATTTTGTCCGTCAAGATGCCGGTTCTCTTGATCTGCTCTCGAAAATATTCGATGGGGTATGCTCTCCCCGGCAAATAACCGTGAAAAATAATTACGCGAGACCGCGAGCTTCACTTTTAATAGTGGAACGCCATGGCTAAACACATAAACCTCTCTCGTTCCCAAGCCGTGCATGCGTGTCTGCCTCGCAATCGAAGGGTCGTGGGTTCGAATACCGCCTCCACTAAAATATTTACATTTTTGTTTAAATGAAATTAATTACATTTTAAAGTGAAATCACTTGAGACATGGGGCGACCTTCAATTTCCATTACATCTCGTGCTT
This sequence comes from Ixodes scapularis, assembly GCF_016920785.2. Lineage (NCBI taxonomy): Eukaryota > Metazoa > Arthropoda > Arachnida > Ixodida > Ixodidae > Ixodes > Ixodes scapularis. The sequence continues at coordinate 89,405,114 of NW_024609857.1, forward strand.
TAATCACTTTCATTCCAGGCGTGACGTCAGGTTTCACGTGAATGTCGTGGTTTTTGAGAAATTCCCGAGCGAGCTAATGTGCCTGTCATGTCAGGACACCATCGAGCAATCAGAAATCTGGATTGTCCCGTCCCACCAACGTCGACATCGACGGCGACGCCGCCTTTTCTGCGAGACGACCTCCTAATCACTGAGTTTGAAAACGTTATTCCGTTCGCCATCGGCGGCATCACAGACTTGTATTCCTCGCAAAACGGTGATACGATGCGTCGAAAACAAAGAGCCACAGCCGGTGGGAGCCGTTTTTCTCTGCTCCTTTGAAATACGATTCCACAACATTTCTTTTTCGCGGCCACAAGGAGAATCTCGGAGCCACCAAGGCGGCTCACACAATGTGTCGCGCGTGTTTTATGCGTCCGCTCTGATTTGCTACGATGGTTGCCTGGAGGTCTGGGTTATCTCGTATGCGCTGCCCACGCGACTTACTCTCGTGGTCATCGGGTGCATTAGAATGATCAACACAAGTTTAAATTTTAGTGGGAGTAGTCTGTTGCCGGCGTAGTTTAGCGAGAAGTTTTCCATGAGCTTTGCTTCTTTGGTGGTGCGCGTAGGTCCTTGTATGCCTAGTGCACTTTGACTTTTAATAGTTGTGGCAACTGAAGTAATCGCGAGAAGAGGAGATTTATCGCGCAATTTAAACTATCAATTTGTTTATGTCTAAAATGCTCACGTCATATGTCAGCTGCGGTCTGGCTTGGGTCTTCTGATTCAACCCGTGACGTCGTGAGTCCACACGGCTAGCCATGCCTTGCCGGGAACCGGCTGCGTGCGCGCACGGTCGCCTCCGAACAAAGTCTGGGGAACTAGAGATCACACCGCAATAAATAACAAATACAAGTAACTATTGTACACTATGTTCCCACTTAATATTGTTTTTTTTTTCTCTCGTACATGATGTCAATATTATTATGATCTTTCATGGTCCACAGCTCCGGAACGGCAACGCTTGAACCAAGTGAAGGGTATACCGTGAAAAATAAGGCGTTCTTTGCTGCCGATGGTGGTAAGTAGTCTGTTCGTTGGTCTATGAACTAAATCATTAACCAAAACCTAAAAGTCTGGTGTTCACAACAGCTAACATGTACTTATGGCGAACATGTTTATTCTCAGTTGCAAAGAAAAAGGATAGTTTTTTTTTTCTTTTCATGTTAGCAGATGTGATTAGATTGATACAAATAAACTTTTTCTCGGTACTTCGATTTCAGGAAGTGAGCCACTGCCCCTATACGTTACTTTTATCGACGTCGAGAGCTGTGGAGTCGTAAGGATGGCCTACATAAGCGGTACGAGCGTTTTTTTTTTTTAATAGTAAGTTGTAGAAATGCGTATTCGACAAGTCGAAAGCACTACGCGCTTATGTTAGCTTTCCGTTTTTCACGTTGAGTGTACGCGGGAGCCCAAACTGCGTTTTTGATTGACGCATGGTGACGACACCCATAAGCAGCATGGTACTCGCAATGCTAAAAAACGCAGGGTGCTTGCGTTTGATCTTATATACGTAATACAAAGAAACTACCTAATAACATAAAGAAGTGCGCTAAAACGCTTTGCAATTAAAGTTCATTTTTATATATCCAAGGTCTGTCTGGAAAGTACCCTGCCATTTTTGTTAACTGGCTAGCCAATGGGATATCTTGGAAGTCAATCGGCAGCCTCTCGGAGAAATTGCAAATTCGGGAAAGATCACCTCTTCTTTCATCTGATCATTCGGCATCGAGACGCCATATAGTCAGGTGAAGCGCTGTGTGATCGACGGATTTACTATAACTGCGAGGTGATCAGGGAATATGCAACACGTTTTTCTGCAAACTTGCATAGTTCTCAGGGGACACGTTCCGAATGAATGTTAATATTTCATGGATGATTCATTTAGCGATGCCCATGTAGAATTCCAATACGGCTGAAGGACGCCGTAAGAAGAAAACAACCGAAGTCGTTGGTAGATGGTGACGAGCAACTTCACTACGACAACCCACCCGCCGATTCCTCACAACTCGTGCAGGAGTTTCTGGCAAAACAGCGTGTCACCCAAGATTGGAAGGCACCACAGCCCAGACATGAATCCCGGCGACTTCTGTCGTTTCTCAAAACTAAAATTGTAGTTTTAAGGCAATTGTTTTAGAACGTTGACGACATTAACTAGAAATTGACGAGCCAGGTGAAGGCAATCTCAATAGAGAGCTTCGCTCGATTTTTTGGAAAAAGGAATGAACGCAGGCATAATTGTGTGAGCTTTTAATGGGAGTAATTTGGTAAATATTAAGGCGCGATTGCTTTATGAAGCCTAGATTTTATAGAATAATAAATGTGAGTGTACAATATTGAGAGAGACCTCATAAATGCGAGTTACGCCTGTGAGAGTACTAGAGATATCTGCCATAAAATTATTATCTGCAGACATACCCAAATAATGACAGATTAAATAGAGAGACTCAACAATCACACCATATTTGAGATGGTATGTTTGCCGAGCCTTGGCTCTTCCCTTTTTCAGCAATATATACACACTTAAGAAAACCATTTCTACTATCTAACAACACCATCATTCGTTTTGTATGCATGCATTGTTACATAAAACATATCTTGTTTTTTTGGAAATGAAGTTCCCCAGGCTCCGACGTCCAGCATGCTTAATGTTAATAGCTACAAGACTGAAGAAAAGTCGCAGTTTTTTCTAAGCTAGCTTTCATTTATTCCCAAGTAGCACAGATTATTTGGTCAAATTATGACGTTTGCCTGAAGATTGAGGGCATTAAAATACCTACGAGCCAAGGTAGAGCAAAACAGGACTTGCTTAGGCCAGAGTATGAGTATCTTTGCCCTAATTCGCCATGCAAGTGACAACGATGGGCTTTACTGCTGGTAGTTCGGCTGTCATCCCGCATCTTTGTGCCAAGATATCCTGATCAGTACCAGATTTAGGTTTCACTGCTGGTTCTTTGCTTCACATTTGGCATCTTTGGTTTGAACCTAACTTTATCAGTTTTGTGGCGAGCCAGATAAAAGTCAAAGAAACGCCAAAGAAAGAAACTCTGGCACTAATTAACGTCTTGGGGCAAACCCGTATTAGGAACAAGTTACGCCTCTGAGTTCGCAAGCTTGTGCCTCCGACGCTCTACCTAAGATTAGCATTAATCTGGTAAATAAGACAATCCTTTAACTCATTAACTGTCAGATATAATAGGCGACGAACGGGAACAAAAGGGATAGCTTTACTGAGAGCTATAAAAATGCAAAGGCTGGCTTATAATGTCCACGCGTCTTGCTTTGTGATTCCGTCTTGCCAGATAAATTGAAAAATTCTATCATGTCATAAGTTGCAGATGTATAATGAGATGCTTGGGGCATGCCGCTCCCTGCGCTGCTCGGTTAGTGACTACGCGCGGCCCGCACTTTCCGCGAGAGCGTCGTTATCAACCCGATATATTCAAAACTTCGACTACTCCGTTGTGCTTTATGGGTGAACGCAAAAGTGGGATGATCGCTCGAGCAAGTTAAAATGCATGTTCTACCAAATATCCGCATATTAACTGATTCTCTTATCCGGAATAGTCACCACAATCGGGCAGATAGTACGTGTACTCAAAGACACTGAATAACAAACTTCTTCATCCATTACAGAAAGTGCATGCTCTGTCATTGTTCCCGAGAGCCGACTTGGACAAAGCACCCTTGCCTGCGATTTTATATATGATTTGCTCTGCGGTACCTATAGATACCAGATATATGATGACAGTTGCAACTTCTGATCGAGGAACCATCACCTGCTTCGACGTTTTGTGAAACATGTATCTTGCATTACTACCGCTCTTTTGAGTATTACGCCGCGCTTAGCATTTTTTCTTGCGTTTGCCGTTACTTTTATATTGGTGTTTGAAAAGTATCTCAACAAGGCTCGTACAATTTGTTGGTTGAGCTCATGGTGCCTGGTACACGTTTTCAACTTCTGTGATTAGCGTCCTTCACCACCTATACCGGGTGTTCCATTTTAATTCGAACCGATTTATTAGAAAGGATCCGTAAAAGATGCACTAATACAGTTTGGGCTGGTGAGTTATACGGCTAAGGGGACATCATATTGGTGGCTAATCTTTGCGATAAGTCAGATTATTAACTGAGCTTCCTTAATTACCTTTTTAATTTGTGAAATCACTATACGGTTTCAATTACAAACATCCTAAGCATAATGGAAAACCTTTTTATCAGTCAATTTTAGATTGACGTGAAGCTCGTGGGAAATTCGGGGGAGCAACCATAATTACCCCTCGTGCAGCAGGCGCAAAAGTAGCACTGGCGGAACACGATCATAATCTAATCATTTGTGTTTTGCCACTGTTTTTGCTGTGCGCCTGCTGCACGAGTGGTAATTTTGGTGCGTCTTCGAGTTTTCCACGAGCTTCAAGTCGTTTTAAAATTGACTGATATATTGGTTTTCGATTATGTTCAGCATGTTTCTAATTAAAACCATATACTTATTTTCGCTGATTAAAAAGTTATTTCAGGTAGTTTAATTAATTATCCTACTTATTTCAAAGATTAGCCGCCCGCATAATGTCTCCCTGGCCGTATAGCCCCCCTGCACAAACCATATTAGTGCATCTTTAACGAATGCTTTGTAATAAATCTATTCGAATTAAAATGAAACACCCGGTAACCAAAAAACAGTCACGATGTGGCAACAAAATACGTCACAGGCTCCGCCGTGTCATGTTGTCAGATGTTGCGATACTGTTGGGTGGTGCGAAGAGTCCCGGCGGAAGGTAAGATGGTACGGGACTCTGGCTGTCGTCGCAACGTACCACCACCTTTACCTTCCGTGGACTGTCCAGCTGGAGAGTGATCTGCAGCATAACAGGGGATTGCCGCGTCCTCAATCGCTGCCGCGACACCGTCAGAATCGCGACCGGCGAAAACTTGACAACATCATGTAATCAGGGGAAAGAAATTGAGGTAGCACTTTTTAAAACGCTGCAATCGTATTGGTTGGAGACGCCTTCCAGAATGTAACGGCTTGGGGTGTTCAGCCTCTGACGTTTTTAAGAAATGGACCAGTGACCTAGCGATAGGTCCGCGTTCCGGCGGGAGTCTCACAAATGAATAGAGAAGTAAGCGTATTACGTGCATAAAGTAGGGAGATTCATTTCTGCTCTGGACAACAAGATAATTACGCTGCACACACTTTGCACACACCAACCGGGTAATCTGAATATCACACTTACCAAAAAAAGTTTTTGAATTTAGGTTCGCGGATGCAATTTGATCGCCGGTAAAGGTACGAGTGCTAATAAAATCCAAATGCGTACTTGAGAGTAACCGGTGAGCGCGAAAAGCCTCTTCTGGCTTGTCAGTTCTTGACGACGTCCTCCTGTTTTGTTTGCCCAAGGTGGAGAAGTTCCGGTGGCTGGCTGTGCTCACTATGGGCGGGCCTCCTGGCCTTTAACCCTCTTTTAGAAATTACACTTACAGGCACACACTATAGAACATCGTCCTATACTTGGCGTGTGGCCTACAACAGCGGTCTCCTCGCCTCGCTCGACGACGCGATGCGTTCATTTGCCTCCTAGTCTCTCCATGCACTGCTTTTTCTTCCTTTCCCTTCCCGAAGGCCACTGCTTTTTTCTGCCCTGTCAACATCTGCCTTGCGAACAGAAATGTTGACAAGGACTTGTCAACAAAGAGTCACAGATGTTGACAAGGAAGAAAAAAGCACCGTGCTCCAAGAAACACGCGGTGCAATATACTGCGTGCGTCACCAATGTGGTGTACGAGATTCCGTTTAGTTGTGGCAGAGTCTACATTGGGCAGACTGGGCGCTGCTTAAATGATGGAGCTGGAGATCATAATTTGTGTGCGCGCAACAACGCGGGGGGCCATCTCGCTGACCATTGTAGGCGATGTGGGTGTAAACCTGACCTGACTGGCACAAAGTTTTTAAGAAAGGCAAAGGAAAAAACGGAAAGAGAGATCATAGAGACATTCTACATAAAAAGAAAGAAAACAATTGCGTCAGCGCTCCGTCTTTGTATTTGCTTTAGAGTGAGATGGTGTTTCTGGAAGGTTGGCTCTGATTGTGGCGATTGAATCCGCTGTGGTTTGGGCAAACTGTATATATAGGTGACAATGGTGTTAATAAAAAACAGTTGTAAGTGAAGCGCCTCTCCTGTCGTTCGTGTTTCTTTATTGTCCTCGTTTGTTCACCCATTTTAACCTTTTATTCAATGTGACTAGGCTGTGGGCCCAAGTTACTTTCAGGAGTTAACGCAAGCTGCGCATCCCAGAGATAAACAAGTGCTTAAACATTGTGTTAGATATTTCAGGGAACTGCACATAAGGTACGGTATTCAGTAAAACATGTTCATACATTTATTCTGAAGAAATAATTAGTGGGCCATGCCCAGCTTTCATGTGGAAGGCAATCTCTAATTTCCAGAGCAATCAAGTCCTCATGAAGAATAACAGAACCTGGAAAACAAAACAAAACAAAAATGTGGAATCTGATTAGGTTATGAACAGAATGTGATGACAGAATAAACCTCCCAATTTCTGCAAACTATGAGTTACACGTAAGCGCACTGAAGGAGCCTCAGCTTAACTCTGGCGGGCACTAAAGAGAGAAACCAACTTGTGACTTATGATACGAAACAATTTTAACAATGGAAGTTCGAAAAATGCCTTTGATGATAGGATTGCTGCGTCCAATAAGTTACTTCAAGCCTGTTGTCACGAGTTAATTTTAGAAGTTACTGCCAACTGTGCCTCCCAGAGATAATTAAACACCGTGTTAGTAGGGTTGTGCGAGTATTCGGAATTTCGAACAGTAATTTCGAATAATACACTATTCTATATTCGCTTCGAAAAGAACTGCACTATCCGTGTTTTTCGAAGTGTTGGTTGCGGTGGGCTAGTCCCGTTGATTGCGTTTCTTACCGAGCACTCCTGCACTGCGGAGAAGCAATACCCGCCGAAGCGACCTCCGCGGGTGTAGTCTCTCTGCATTACATCGGTGCTCGGTAAGAAGCGAACTCAAAAGGGTAACCCGCCGCGATAAACACTTGGGAAAGTAGAAATATCGCAATTACGTGCTGGAATAAAAGCATACATTGAAAGCGGGATGGTGCACACGTGCCGGCTTTATTTGAAAATAAATGGAAACTTTGTGAATGTGTATATCTATATTGAAGTAAAAGTTTCAAAATTAAACTGACTGTTATGCAAGAGTATACTATGTTAGGCAGAGATGCCCTTACATCCTGCGTTCCTCATGCACGATTCATTCTTTTTAACTCGAGAGTAAAAAAAAAAATATTTTATATAGCAAGATTTGTAAATTCACTCAATTAGGTATAGTTGGCCATCTCTATAGGATTCATTTTATGTCAAATCCATCATTTACTTGCCATCCCAAGACATCAGAACTTCTGAGGTCACAGTTCCTAAACATAGATAAAATATTCGTGACTTCTGAACGAATAAGTAGAGCAACCTTCCCGAGTTTAGCTGGGTTTTGGTCTAAGCATTATGCAATGATAGTAAAAGGCGTGGAAAAACAATTTGATGTTCAAATCGAAAATATTCAGCCAAACCTCTCACCGATTTGAACTCAAAATCTACTATTCGCACAAGACTACGTGTTAGTAAGAAATTTTAAGCAAGTGCACGTAAGACGCAGCACGAAGTAATACATGTTCATACCTTTATTCTTGAGAAATAATTAGCGGGCCACGTGCAGCTGTCATGTGGAAGGCAATTCAACTTCCAGAGCAATCAAGTCCACATGGAGGACTACAGAACCTGAAAAACAAACCAAAAAATGTGGAATGTGATTAGAGTAAAATCCCGAGAGATAGCCCACCTTAAATCGAGAAAAAAGTGGGTGAAAATAAGAAGTGGGCCAACTATCAATGTACAATCAAGGAAAGTTGAAAAAAAATTTTTTTTTTATCATAGCTCTGTCAAGCTTGCTGTCTCGGCAAGGGGCAATGAAGCAAACATTTCTGAACTTCCCTGTCAGCAATGATCGCTTATATCCCGCCATAGCTAACTAGACACATTACGCCAAGGTCATCATTGATCCCAACACTATGATTTCTAGGAGTGGGCTATCTTTCAATGTTTAAAAGAAAATAGAAAATAAAGCCAAGAATTTCGGGTGGGTTACCTTTCATTGGTGGTGCATCTCTCGGGAATTTACGATAGGTTATGAACAGAATGCGATGACCAAATAAACCTCCCAATTTCTGCAAACTATGTGTTACATGTAAGCGCATTGCTGGAGCCTCATCTTAACTCTGGCGGGCCCTGGACAGTGAAACCAGCTTGTGACTTATGATATAAAACCATTTTAACAAGGGAAGTTCGAAAATGCCTTTGAAGAAAGAACTACCGCGCCCACTGAGTTTATTCAAGCCTGTTGTCACGAGGTAATTTTGAAGGTTTCTGCCAACTGTGCCTTCCAAAGAAAATTAAACACAGTGTAAGTAAGAAATTTCAAGCAAGTGCACATAAGATGCAGTCCGAAGTAAAACATGTTCATACCTATATTCTTGGTAAATAATTAGTGGGCCACGCCCAGCTTTCATGTGGAAAGCAATCTCTAACTTCCTGAGCAATCAAGTCCATATGGAGAACTACAGAACCCGGAAAACAAAAACAAACAAATGTGGAAGGTGATTATGTTCTGAACAGAATGCGATGACAGAATAAACCTCCCGATTTCTGCAAACTATGAGTTACACATAAGTGCAGTGCGGGAACCCCAGCTTAATTCTGGCAGGCACCAGACAGTGAAACCAACTTCTGACTTATGCTACGAAACCATTTTAGAAAGGGAAGTTTGAAAAACGTCTTCGAAGATGGAGTTGCCACATTCAATGAGTTTCTTGAAGCCTGCTGTCACAAGTTAATTTCAGATGTTACTGCCAAGTGCACCTCCCAGAGATAAACAGGTGCTTGAACAGCGTATAAGAAATTTCGAGGAAGTGCGCACAGGATGCAGTAGGGAGTAAAACACGTGCGTACGTTTATTCTTTAGAATTAATTATTAGGTCACATCCAGCTTTTATGTGTGGAAGGAAGTCTTCATAACTTCCAGAGCAATCAAGTCCATATGAAGGACTACAGAACCTGAAAAAAAATGGAATGTGGTTAGATTTTGAATAGAATACGATGACAGTCTAAACCTCCCGATATCTGCAAATTATGAGTTCCACGCAAGTGCACTGCAGGTGTCAGTGTGATTTAAGATAGTTGTAAACCCAAATTAAATTAATTGAAATGGACACGTACGTACACCGAATTTAGGCAGGTTAGAGCATTTGTCACATTACAGCACCATAGGTTATTGGACATACACAAAACATTTCTGAATTTTGAAAACTCCAATAATTACAACATTATTTTTTTAATGTTCGTGGTTTTTATCTGGTGACCAGGATACCTTGACACAACTCCTGGTGTGGCGAGAGCAGCTCGTCCATGAACCATGTGACTCTGATTGAGACGTTGAACACTCTCTCTTTTGTTGTTCTCTACCCACGTCCGCCACGCCACGCATGCTTGTTACTCAGGCTCTGTACCTGTTTCTTCCTCTGCCATCTCCCTCCAAAAGTGACGTCGAATTCGAAGGAGCAAGCTGTGCCAGATATTCCAACTGCCCAAAACTTGGGAGGGAAAAGTGGGGTAAAGCAGCACGTTGGGGCGAAGGACGCCTGAGCGGCTTCTGATCTACGCCTGGAAGCGCATACAAGAGATCCACTAGTGGCACCGCTTCGCCGCTTGGGACTGCTTAGGGACACTAAAGGGACGAGGCAGATGTCACGAACGCTTGCAAACATGGCTGGCTCGCTGAATAGGTGGAACCGAGGGTCCCGCAACTAAATGGGATTTGTGTGTGAAACTAATGCGTTCTTTGATAAACAGATTTGGCAGTTTTATAGTAACATCTAATGGGCTTCAGTGACATACTTAGACTTTATTTTTACCACTCCTGAAAAGTATGAAACCAGTTGAAAGCTAAAATAATTTCTACAGCAGAAGTAGCTCCCATGAAACACAGTGTGGATTTTTATGGTGCTCCAACAACCTAAATAGAGGCACAAGTAGTCCCACTCATCAATATAATTAAAACAAACAACCATGGTGACTGAAACTGAAGTTTGGCTTGTTGATACGTCGTAAAGGAAGCATAAAAACAGGTTCAGATAGAAGTGACTCAACAAAAAGGATAACTCTCAGTGGAGGTTTCGTATCAGGAATTAAAAATAACATATAAAGCATAGAAGACAACTTAAATCATATGGCACCACCTACCCCACATGTATGTGTATGTGTATCAGTGTGTGTATTGACTAGAGAAGGGGAGCAAAAAAAGCATTGGAAGAGGAGGCACTTCCAGGTGCATTCTGTGGTGGGAAGAATATATGATACGCTTTTGCATAGCCTACGCAGGTGAAGAAAATCGCTATATCAAAGAAAGCCCTCGATGTCCTGTGAACATTTGGCAGTACAGTTACCGGATACGGTTGCATGACAGAGTTCAATACGATCAGAGAACTGCAGGCTATTTGGATAGAATCGCAAGGATATGTGGAAGCTGGGGAGACTTTGGCTCGTGACAACCACAACTGCTTCCTCATCTGGTCCATCTCTTCGTTAAAAGGGATCTTGATAACTTCCAACCAATAAACAAAAGCAAGCATCCTCAGCATTAACATAAAGTAGGTGGCACCAAGTGATTACTTGCTGTGGATTACGTGCCATAGAAATAAACCAGAGTTGCAAATGGTGAACTGTGAACTTAGAAATAATGTGTCACCTCGGTCTTTTTCTTTTCTGTTTTTTCGAAAATCAAGTTATTGACGATCTTTCATATCTGAGCCACTTATGTACAATTGAAAATGGAGGGAACCAGATTTGTGAACATATGGAAAAAAGTTTTTTTCTTTGTACCGAACCACACTCCAAGTACAAATCTTAGCTTATAGAGTAACCTGCAATCGAAATAAATTAGTGCTGTATCCTGCATGCCAAAAGGTGCATAAAGGCTTGCCCAGTGCGATGCAAATGGGAGTTGCAGGAAGGTTTTCGAGTTCAACATTGAAGACGAGTGTTGTATTCTAAAAGTATACAAAGATACAGTTTAACTTCAAACCATGTCATTATCTGAGAATGTTTCAAAGGCAAGGAAGCACAACTGGCTTATGTTTCCATGGGTTAACAGACAAAATATTATCATCAATGGTGAAACTTACAAAAGAACTGCCTGTAGCAGTATTTGTAGCAAAAACATGGCTTTTGTAGCAAACATTTTATTTGATTTATTTCACACTGCAAACTTGTGGACATGACGTCCAGAAACCAAGAGCATACGGAACGAAATGGAACAACCAATCACTGAAGCACGATACCACTAGCAGACAATAGTAGCTTCAACGACGGCAAACTGAAGTATTCAAATAACGAACCTGCAGCAAGACGATATCCGAGCGCTCCATCATGGCTGTGGTAGCGTGCCTCGAATGACTGGCACGGGATAGCGGCTTTTGTAGAGGCATCGTAGCTGAGGACCAGTTTTGGCAGGCTCCTAATGCTCCCAACTTGAAATCCACCGAGATGGGTCCCAGGAGCCACGGTTTTCCCGTGGTTGGCTCGAGAACAATCGGTTCAGTTGCGTCCCGTGGTCCCTCCAGCACATAGGCCCTGTCATTGCTGGCGATGCTCAGATGTATAATGTGCAGCAAAAAGATGCGTGAGTGCTTCATCGAGGCTGTGGTAGCGTGCCCTTTACATTTGAGTTTTAGAGCAGGCGATTCTGGTTTATCACCTTGTAAAAATCGATGCAATATGCAAGTACTATAGAAAACCCCGCAGTTCCTCAATGCGCCAAAAAAACTATTTGAACTGCAATTATAACACAGAGAGTTATTTGAAGCAAAAAGATTGTTGTTGGAAGTGTTGCAATAAAAAAGGGACAAAAAGTAAAATCACAGAACGTTGGCAAGCACCTCATTACCTTTAAATCTCGACGCAATTACTAAATCAGTTTCATCGTCAACAGCTGCAAAGCGACAGAACTATTTTAACATAGCGAATAAACCACACATGTCACAACACGCATTTTCCCCTAAAATGAAAATAATGGGAGGAAAATTTATACGAGTGTTCCTTAAGCAATCGGTTCCACCGAAACAATTATTGACACGTTTCTTCCTCCGCTGCAAGGCATCAGTAATCATTCCAGCCAATGAGAAGCTACTATAGAGAGAAACCAAGGGTTGGACACTCGTCTCGGAAAGTGGCCACTTTTTGCTCGAGCACATATTCTAATAGTCGCTTTTACGTGGGGAAGTATAAGTGAGTAACTCGGGGTTTCTGAATTTCATAAAACAACTGAATTGTTTTCATCTATGGAAGCTCACCGTGGGACGAAAGTGGTTTGTGTACCTCAGTCCTATTTATTATCGAGCAGTAACACATCATATCTGCTGAAAGTACTTAATAAATAATAGCGGCAAAAGCAGGTGGCATGTCGTCGTCTGCTTCCAGCCAGCATCTAATAGAGAGCCTCAAAAGCGAGTTAAACTGCTAGTTCGGGGCATGTGTTTATGGGTGCCATTAAATAGCAAAATTTTGCTGCGAGTCTAGGGGGCTATGGGTGGTTTTTCAACGTAAAAATGGTTATAAACAGATGCTTGAAGATTTTACGCGAAGAATAAAATAACACTTTTATATAGACACCATTTTTGTTCCGATAGGATGGCATTTTTTACACGCGAAAAAGTGAATAATCCGCCATCTCTAACGCCGCCGTTAAATTGCAAACGCTCTCCGGGTTTTGGGTTAACGGGCTCTTAAGGCTCGTTCCCACACTTCCAACCGAGTACGACCGAGAGAGACAAGACCGGTTTTTAAGCCTCTTGCGACGTCTTAGGACCGGAGGCGCCGCTGCGGAGCAGGTCCTAAGGCGTCGTAGGAGGCTTATAAACCGGTCTTGTCCCTCTTGGTCGTACTCAGTTGGAAGTGTCTGAACGAGCCTTCAATTAGCTCTCTAGCATCTAATGACGTCGGTGGTGCCAATCCGTGGTATGTTAAGCACACACGGCCGTCGTTCGTCCGGTAGGCCTATCTCACTGATCTCTACCATAGGGGCTGGAAGGCGCTTAGCCTCGCTCCGTGTCGGGCGCAAGTGAAGGCACCGGAGGTACGATGCTAGTCCCGGTAGTCCAGTGTTTGCTGGGTCTTATAGTGCATTTAGTTAATGTTTTGGCTCACGCTTTCTTGCATTTTCAGGTGGGTTTTAATAATTCCTTTTAGTAATCAATCTTGCGAATGAGGCTAGAATCTCGAAATTCTCACACATCAAACGGCTTCCAAGAAGACTTCTCGGGCCTGCATGAACTGTTATTGTGCAACAAGCAGGCTCTCTTGATATAACAAAAGCAAATCAAGCGCCTGGGAAACTGTTTGGACCACCGCCCGTAAGAGTGGGAAAGCCTGTCAAGCACTTGCTTCCGGGACAAGCCGCTTACTTCCGGTGGCTTCATACCTGTCTCCTAAATGCACCATTCAGCCTTCAAGTGCAGATCAGTGGCCTACCTCGAAACAAACTGCCGTAGAAAAGGACTTATAGAGCGCAGCTGTTAGGGGCCCGTTTCCGGCTTGAGCGGCGTCGGCGTAACCACGAGGCCATGTGACCCCCAGTCACGTGACCCCCCAGGTCACGTGAACTCCCTGACGTCACACGACCCCTGCTTTCGACGAATTGTGCCTTCTTCCTGCGGCACTGCGCTTCCGTAAAAAGTTTCACGTGTTCTCAACGGCGAGTCTCACGTCTTATATATGGTTTTAAAGAACTGCTTCGGCGAACGACTACGAACGATAGAAACCGTGTCTTCAGTACGCTGCCGCCAGCCTCCGCAACGCTCCAAAAACGCGATTTTTCAACATGCAAGATAGCTGTCCGATCGCCGCACTCGGGCTGCAGCGATCAAGCGGGGATGCGCGATCCAACAATTGTCCTAGACATCAGTGTATGAACTAGAGAAAACACAACATGCTCTCAGTAAACGAAAGAGCTCTTTATAATTATCCAACGAGCGCGGTTCAGCGTTTCATGTTAAAATGTGATTTCTCCTGTTCTTACCGCGCCCAAAAGCGAAAGGTTTACGGCCCCTGAAAGCAAAAAAGGTACGAACAGGACGAGGGTAGAAAGTTGGGCAAGTTGGTGATTCATAATGATAAAAAAGCGTAACAAGACGACCGACACAGAAGAAGACAGAGAGACCGCGCCAGGTCTGTGTCTTCTTCTGTTTCCGTCGTCTTGTTGCGCTTTTTAATCATTAAGAACAGAAAGAGTTCGGGAGGGCCCAGAGCAAACCAAACTCCAATGGCAATGAACACTGTGCCTGCGCACGTCCATCGAGCGAGTCTGTTGCGTAGACAGACTCGCTCGTGCAACTGCGTCGGGGAGCTAAAGCAACAAATTTAGCGCGTTTTCTGACTCAGCCCGCGCTATTTTCATTCCTTCTACCCTTCGGTTATCTTGCAAGGCGCATGCGAAAATGAGTTACCTTACTTTTTTAATGCGGTTGAATGATGACAGGTGATCGCGGCGACAACGAAGGGAGCTGTCGCCTTCACCGCCCATGGTGGTTCACGGTTCACGGGCGAGCAAGCGTACGGACCGGGCGCAGCAAGTGAACATCACGTGACGGACGGTCGCTCCTGCGCTACTCTCGCTCGCATGGATCGCGTGTCTTCGTCCGCGAGCTGAGTGCGCCGGCTTTCGGGTGGGTCTCCCTCCGCCGCTCAAAGAGATCATCGCATTTGCACGAATGGCACGTAACATGAGACATTTGCCAACAAGAAAGCGACCCCTAGAGGAAACGTGGCGTGTGTTATGTGTTTTTAGTTGAAAGAAATGGGAACACAGACCTCAACTAACAAATATGTGAAGCCGTACATTTACTGACTCGTGCCTTCATGTCGCCTCTACGCCGTTTTGCCCGTGCGCGCCTGTCACAGCGCTTTCCAGTTTTCGAAAAGCCTGTTGACTTACGGTTTCTTTCTAAAGTGTGAACCAATGTCTCTCGTTACAATTCGTGAGGAATCTCAAACGACCGTTTTCATTTCAATGTGTCTCGTCGGGGTGGCAGGTACAGTAAATACGGCCTTGAGGCTATGCTATAAAGCAGACCATATATCCCATCAAATATTATGTCCCTAAGATTTGTAAACCCCTTCCTTATTCTGCAAAGATAATGTGTTCCGGGGTGCTTCAGTTGGCCGACTATTCCGTTTGTTCAAAATCTTAAAGTCACTGCAGGCACGAGCTGAACATGCGTATATTCCATTCCTTGTGCAGATTACTTTAAGTTGGGTAAGCATTATGCCTTCAAATCATCAGATAAAAAACACAAATTGATTTTAAGGCGACGTCTTGAAGTAACTACAGAAAAACGCACCGGGATTGGACTAGACCATGCTGTCCCGTTGCGGAGCAAGATGTCTAAAAAAAAAAAAAACTCTTTCTCCATCCTGGGCGTAAAATCCAACCTGGTGAAGACCCGCTTGGGTTCCAGACCTCTATGTCAAAGAGCAAACTGTGAATCCTACGGTAAAATTATTTCAGGTTCAAAGACGGCCATGTTCAATTTAATCTACATCTCAGAGTTACTACGCGTTTTTTATAAGCTTTTCTGTTTGTTTGTTTTTTTGCATTCCTATTGCAAACCCCGTCGACTAAACCTTCCCGTTGTTACCTCCGAGTCAAAACCTTTATATACAGAAAGGTTTGGATCTGGGCTAGTTGGTTGAACATGTTTAGGGGTTAAAAGCGCTAAAAAGGACGGACGACTAGGAGAGACACACACCACAGAGCGCTTGAACAGTTAAAAGACGCCCATGTGGTGTATGTCTCTCCTACTCGTCCGTCGTTTTTAGCGCTTCATATACTTAGAAGAATAAAGAAATCACCTTTGCTCAATTCAAAACTTTCCGAGTGTGAAAAATGTATTCGTTCGGCTCAATAGAAGCCGGTGTCGTCGTCACCTGTGCAAGGCTTAATCTTCTCGTCTAACATGACGCTTTGCCTAAATCGGCAGCGCTGAACCGACAACCTATTTGGAGGAGCTATTCAATTATATTCGAAGCTCCGCCGACATGACACGCCTAAACCCCCCCCCCCCCCCCCCCCCCCCCCACACCCCCGGGAAGGCCTCAGCACTGCCCGGATATGGGCGGCTTGAATAAAGGCTCTCTCTCTCTCAAATATAATTTTGTAGGAGTACAATCCGCGCACATATTTTCCGTTTGTGATAAATGGTAAACCTTGGTTTTACAGTATTGGAAGTTATATTGCAAGGAGGAGGACTGCCTTGCATGGGCTTCCAAATCACGTTCAGTATACCGGGTAGGCTCGTGCACTAAAGCAGGAATATAAGGAATAAAAAAAAAAAAAAATCCCACACCTGCCTTTCATTAACGAGGTTAGCGGGCGTTCGTTGCTTGAACGATTCCCCGCCCCCGATGCGCATAACACAAAAACGCCAACGGACAACCAGCGCCATCTCTGCAAGTCAGACTCAACCACAAGCCAGGAGCGCGATGTATGGATGTTTGGGATCAGTGAATAATGCTGGTGCTTCTCGAAGGCGCTCTAGCCATTATAATTGTGATAAAAAAGAAATATAGACAGGGTGGTCTTTAGCCTCTACAGAGTTACTTCAAACAACCGCGAAAGCTACGCTAAAGCGATCTGTGCTTGTGAGTTATAAGGCCAAGGGGACATATCAAAGGGTGCTTGCTAATCGTCACAATATGTCAAAAACCGACTTCAAATTGTACGATTAACTTTTTTACTTTGTGATAATCGACATAAGGTTTCACTCAATAGCTTGATGAGCTTGATAAAAAATTACTAAATCAGCAAGTCTTCTTAAAAATAGGAGCGTGTGGGTGGCGCGCTAAAGTTACCACTGATGCAGCAGGCGTGATGGTACTTTACGTTTTCGAAATTGCAGACGAATCGGCGCTGGCGGCAAGCGGAATTTGAAGCTGAGGGGAGAAATTGGTTGGTTCCTGCCGGAAAATTTGGGTATTAGTTCAGGACCAATACAGACGTTCCGCCGGCGACGAGCGGATTTCGCCCCCCGACTCCAAAATCGCCTCGCCGCCGGCGTGGGTCTTACCGCGAATTAGCAAATGTAAAAGCACCATAAGGCTGCTGTGCGAAAACGAAATTATTATCGACACCACTTCCCCTATTGATGTCAGTGGAGAACTGCGATCTCAATAAATAAATATTACTGGCTTTTGATTAAGCTCTAGCATTAATTTTATTTGGGTTGCTCCAGGCATGCCAATGCACGATGGAACGCACCAAAAACATCCACGGTCCGCTCGAAACCTCTGTCTTACTGTAATGTTTCTGACTCGCTCACGGCAGGGATCTAGGGATCTGACACAGAAACGTATGGCTTCCCCTATGTACCTAACTTGGCGTTCCAAGCGATGCACTAAGACAAGCTTAGGAGAAGAGCCTGTTGGTTCAAGTCATGGATGAAGAAAGAATAAAACAATTAAAACAGGGACAACTCAGCCATACCTTTCACAATGAAATATGAAAGATGTGGTTTTGTTGTCCCTGTTTTATTGTTTTATTCTTTCTTCATCCATCAATAAGACAAATACAAATCAAGCCACTTTTGGAAAGGTCGCATTGTCGCTATCGGCTACGGAGAGACTTATACTGTCGCTTCAGCTTTACTTATGGTGTTTTATTAGCTAAAGCATATCTCCAGTTAACTTTTTTTTTTCATAGTAATGTTGCACCTTAATCCTCTTGGAATCTGTAACAATTTAATACGAGCATTATAATATTCAAGTTTCGAACGTATGTCCTACCGAATCCTAAATATAACTATCAACTCCAGATAAAGATGATTTGTGTTAAGTAAATTATAGTTAAATCCAGGCGCTTTCTTTTGACATCAGTTGTATGACTAATATTTTAGCTACAAAAAAGAGCAAAGATATGCAATATAGGAGGAGCCTATTATGCTTAAAATACACCGAAACCGAGATTTGAAGCCGTGTATTTTTTGTTGGTGCTTTTTTTTACGTACATATACACCACCAACTAGCCAAGGGTAATTTGTGATCATAAAATGAAATTAACTGCGGGTTCATTATTTTGGTTTTAACATTAAGACTGAGCTTAAATTTTTATAATACAAAACGATCCAGAATTACATAGTCTTGGTTCATTATGTTTAAATTACACCAGCTATTTTACAGCTTTGAAAGTATGCTCAATAAAGATATAAATGTATGTGAAAAACTGTAGCAAATGTTGATGGGCAGGCTCCGTGATTTGGCATCAACTTTATGTTTTAGCATAACGTCAAATGAAATTTCGGCCGCGAAAGCTTTTGCAGAACGACATCTCTCGTTTCATTAATTAACTTTAAACTACACCAGCTCGTTTACCCAGTTTTCCTTTTATCATAATCACGTTCAATTATATCCATCATTTAAGCTCAGAAACTCCGACCATTCTTTCCAACTGCTATGGGGCACTAGCATACATGTTTTTTTGTTTTTTTTTAAGATTTATTAGGGAGTTTTAGAATAACGCAAGCAATTGCAGCGCACGCTAGCGCTAAATTTAGCGCTTGCGTTAGCGCACACAACGCAAGAGAGTTTTAGAATAGCGTTTCCTCGCCGCGACGAAAAAGCCCAAACATATCGCGCTTACGACGCCACAAAGATACAGTCACAATTTTTAGTTCACACACGAAATGCTCTAACTTGCGAAAAAAACAAGTTCTTTTTTTTTTAGGAGTATCATTTTATATTTGTTTAAACATGAGAAGGCGACGCGAGCTGTCGACCGGTCGTGTCCGCTTGCGTCGGCTCGGCAAGAAAGGCCTCGTGTACTGGCCTTCGCACACCGTACACATCGCGACACTGTTAGCGCGAACAGTCGACAGGCGTCAGATTCGTACCGGTGGCGCCACCTAGCGGCCTCTGATAGCGAACCTCGCGCATGCGCAGAAACGTCATAGGGTTCGAGAGTATAACGACCTACTCCAAAACAATGTTCAGACCGGCTGATTTGACGAACTCGAGTTTGTTTTTCTCGCGATTTTGTATTTTTATAGCGGCGCGCCATCTGCATTATAATAGACTGTCTCGTCTGCTTTCACGTTCTTCGTCCGCGAGCCCACCACGTCTGCGTTGTCGGTCTTTCCGTTCTGTGCGTCCTTACCAACGTCTGCTTCGGGCTCCGCCGCACTACTCCGAGGTGAATTTCGTCGAGGTGCCCGCGTCGGCTAGCGGGCGTAGGGGTTCTTTTGGCGTCCGCATCGGCATTTTCGGCTTGTCGGCGCAGTTTCTTGACGTCGCGTCTCTCCGAAGGGAATGTCGTTGAAGTGCTCGCGTCGGCCAGCGGTCGTACGGGGTTTTTTGGCGTCCGCATCGGGCCTGTTCGGTTTATCGGCGCAGTTTCTTGACGTCGCGTCTCTCCGAAGGGAATGTCGTCGAAGTGCTCGCGTCGGCCAGCGGTCGTAGGAGGTTTTTTGGCGTCCGCATCGGGCCTGTTCGGTTTATCGGCGCAGTTTCTTGACGTCGCGTCTCTCCGAAGGGAATGTCGTCGAAGTGCTCGCGTCGGCCAGCGGTCGTACGGGGTTTTTTGGCGTCCGCATCGGGCCTGTTCGGTTTATCGGCGCAGTTTCTTGACGTCGCGTCTCTCCGAAGGGAATGTCGTCGAAGTGCTCGCGTCGGCCAGCGGTCGTAGGGGGTTTTTTGGCGTCCGCATCGGCGTTTTCGGTTTATCGGCGCGGTTTCTTGACGTCGCGTCTCTCCGAAGGGAATGTCGTCGAAGTGCTCGCGTCGGCCAGCGGTCGTAGGGGACCTTTTGGCGTCCGCATCGGCGTTTTCGGTTTATCGGCGCGGTTTCTTGACGTCGCGTCTCTCCGAAGGAAATGTCGTCGAAGTGCTCGCGTCGGCCAGCGGTCGTAGGGGACTTTTTGGCGTCCGCATCGGTGTTTTCGGTTTGTCGGTGCGGTTTCTTGACGTCGCGTCTCTCCGAAGGGAATGTCGTCGAAGTGCTCGCGTCGGCCAGCGGTCGTAGGGGACTTTTTGGCGACCGCATCGGTGTTTTCGGTTTGCCGGCGCAGTTTCTTGACGTCGCGTCTCTCCGAAGGGAATGTCGTCGAAGTGCTCGCGTCGGCCAGCGGTCGTAGGGGGCTTTTTGGCGTCCGCATCGGAGTTTTCGGCTTGGTGGCGCAGTTTCTTGACGTTGCGTCTCTCCGAAGGGAATGTCGTCGAAGTGCTCGCGTCGGCCAGCGGTCGTAGGGGGCTTTTTGGCGTCCGCATCGGTGTTTTCGGTTTGTCGGCGCAGTTTCTTGACGTCGGGTCTCTCCGAAGGGAATGTCGTCGAAGTGCTCGTGTCGGCCAGCGGTCGTAGGGGACTTTTTGGCGTCCGCATCGGTGTTTTCGGTTTGTCGGCGCAGTTTCTTGACGTCGGGTCTCTCCGAAGGGAATGTCGTCGAAGTGCTCGTGTCGGCCAGCGGTCGTAGGGGGCTTTTTGGCGTCCGCATCGGTGTTTTCGGTTTGTCGGCGCAGTTTCTTGACGTCGGGTCTCTCCGAAGGGAATGTCGTCGAGGTGCCCGCGTCGGCCAGCGGTCGTAGGGGACTTTTTGGCGTCCGCATCAGAGTTTTCGGCTTGGTGGCGCAGTTTCTTGACGTTGCGTCTCTCCGAAGGGAATGTCGTCGAAGTGCTCGCGTCGGCCAGCGGTCGTAGGGGGCTTTTTGGCGTCCGCATCGGTGTTTTCGGTTTGTCGGCGCAGTTTCTTGACGTCGCGTCTCTCCGAAGGGAATGTCGTCGAAGTGCTCGCGTCGGCCAGCGGTCGCAGGGGACTTTCTGGCGTCCGCATCGGTGTTTTCGGTTTGTCGGCGCAGTTTCTTGACGTCGCGTCTCTCCGAAGGGAATGTCGTCGAAGTGCTCGCGTCGGCCAGCGGTCCGCATCGGCGTTTTCGGTTTGTCGGCGCAGTTTCTTGACGTCGGGTCTCTCCGAAGGGAATGTCGTCGAAGTGCTCGCGTCGGCCAGCGGTCGTAGGGGACTTTTTGGCGTCCGCATCAGAGTTTTCGGCTTCGTGGCGCAGTTTCTTGACGTTGCGTCTCTCCGAAGGGAATGTCGTCGAAGTGCTCGCGTCGGCCAGCGGTCGTAGGGGGCTTTTTGGCGTCCGCATCAGAGTTTTCGGCTTCGTGGCGCAGTTTCTTGACGTTGCGTCTCTCCGAAGGGAATGTCGTCGAAGTGCTCGCGTCGGCCAGCGGTCGTAGGGGGCTTTTTGGCGTCCGCATCAGAGTTTTCGGCTTCGTGGCGCAGTTTCTTGACGTTGCGTCTCTCCGAAGGGAATGTCGTCGAAGTGCTCGCGTCGGCCAGCGGTCGTAGGGGACTTTTTGGCGTCCGCATCGGTGTTTTCGGTTTGTCGGCGCAGTTTCTTGACGTCGGGTCTCTCCGAAGGGAATGTCGTCGAGGTGCCCGCGTCGGCCAGCGGTCGTAGGGGACTTTTTGGCGTCCGCATCAGAGTTTTCGGCTTCGTGGCGCAGTTTCTTGACGTCGGGTCTCTCCGAAGGGAATGTCGTCGAAGTGCTCGCGTCGGCCAGCGGTCGTAGGGGGCTTTTTGGCGTCCGCATCAGAGTTTTCGGCTTCGTGGCGCAGTTTCTTGACGTCGGGTCTCTCCGAAGGGAATGTCGTCGAAGTGCTCGCGTCGGCCAGCGGTCGTAGGGGGCTTTTTGGCGTCCGCATCGGTGTTTTCGGTTTGTCGGCGCAGTTTCTTGACGTCGGGTCTCTCCGAAGGGAATGTCGTCGAGGTGCCCGCGTCGGCCAGCGGTCGTAGGGGACTTTTTGGCGTCCGCATCAGAGTTTTCGGCTTCGTGGCGCAGTTTCTTGACGTCGGGTCTCTCCGAAGGGAATGTCGTCGAAGTGCTCGCGTCGGCCAACGGTCGTAGGGGGCTTTTTGGCGTCCGCATCGGTGTTTTCGGTTTGTCGGCGCAGTTTCTTGACGTCGGGTCTCTCCGAAGGGAATGTCGTCGAGGTGCCCGCGTCGGCCAGCGGTCGTAGGGGACTTTTTGGCGTCCGCATCAGAGTTTTCGGCTTCGTGGCGCAGTTTCTTGACGTCGGGTCTCTCCGAAGGGAATGTCGTCGAAGTGCTCGTGTCGGCCAGCGGTCGTAGGGGGCTTTTTGGCGTCCGCATCGGTGTTTTCGGTTTGTCGGCGCAGTTTCTTGACGTCGGGTCTCTCCGAAGGGAATGTCGTCGAGGTGCCCGCGTCGGCCAGCGGTCGTAGGGGACTTTTTGGCGTCCGCATCAGAGTTTTCGGCTTGGTGGCGCAGTTTCTTGACGTTGCGTCTCTCCGAAGGGAATGTCGTCGAAGTGCTCGCGTCGGCCAGCGGTCGTAGGGGGCTTTTTGGCGTCCGCATCGGTGTTTTCGGTTTGTCGGCGCAGTTTCTTGACGTCGCGTCTCTCCGAAGGGAATGTCGTCGAAGTGCTCGCGTCGGCCAGCGGTCGTAGGGGACTTTCTGGCGTCCGCATCGGTGTTTTCGGTTTGTCGGCGCAGTTTCTTGACGTCGCGTCTCTCCGAAGGGAATGTCGTCGAAGTGCTCGCGTCGGCCAGCGGTCCGCATCGGCGTTTTCGGTTTGTCGGCGCAGTTTCTTGACGTCGGGTCTCTCCGAAGGGAATGTCGTCGAAGTGCTCGCGTCGGCCAGCGGTCGTAGGGGGCTTTTTGGCGTCCGCATCAGAGTTTTCGGCTTCGTGGCGCAGTTTCTTGACGTTGCGTCTCTCCGAAGGGAATGTCGTCGAAGTGCTCGCGTCGGCCAGCGGTCGTAGGGGGCTTTTTGGCGTCCGCATCAGAGTTTTCGGCTTCGTGGCGCAGTTTCTTGACGTTGCGTCTCTCCGAAGGGAATGTCGTCGAAGTGCTCGCGTCGGCCAGCGGTCGTAGGGGGCTTTTTGGCGTCCGCATCGGTGTTTTCGGTTTGTCGGCGCAGTTTCTTGACGTCGGGTCTCTCCGAAGGGAATGTCGTCGAGGTGCCCGCGTCGGCCAGCGGTCGTAGGGGACTTTTTGGCGTCCGCATCAGAGTTTTCGGCTTCGTGGCGCAGTTTCTTGACGTCGGGTCTCTCCGAAGGGAATGTCGTCGAAGTGCTCGCGTCGGCCAGCGGTCGTAGGGGACTTTTTGGCGTCCGCATCGGTGTTTTCGGTTTGTCGGCGCAGTTTCTTGACGTCGGGTCTCTCCGAAGGGAATGTCGTCGAGGTGCCCGCGTCGGCCAGCGGTCGTAGGGGACTTTTTGGCGTCCGCATCAGAGTTTTCGGCTTCGTGGCGCAGTTTCTTGACGTCGGGTCTCTCCGAAGGGAATGTCGTCGAAGTGCTCGCGTCGGCCAGCGGTCGTAGGGGGCTTTTTGGCGTCCGCATCAGAGTTTTCGGCTTCGTGGCGCAGTTTCTTGACGTCGGGTCTCTCCGAAGGGAATGTCGTCGAAGTGCTCGCGTCGGCCAGCGGTCGTAGGGGGCTTTTTGGCGTCCGCATCGGTGTTTTCGGTTTGTCGGCGCAGTTTCTTGACGTCGGGTCTCTCCGAAGGGAATGTCGTCGAGGTGCCCGCGTCGGCCAGCGGTCGTAGGGGACTTTTTGGCGTCCGCATCAGAGTTTTCGGCTTCGTGGCGCAGTTTCTTGACGTCGGGTCTCTCCGAAGGGAATGTCGTCGAAGTGCTCGCGTCGGCCAACGGTCGTAGGGGGCTTTTTGGCGTCCGCATCAGAGTTTTCGGCTTCGTGGCGCAGTTTCTTGACGTCGGGTCTCTCCGAAGGGAATGTCGTCGAAGTGCTCGCGTCGGCCAGCGGTCGTAGGGGGCTTTTTGGCGTCCGCATCAGAGTTTTCGGCTTCGTGGCGCAGTTTCTTGACGTCGGGTCTCTCCGAAGGGAATGTCGTCGAGGTGCCCGCGTCGGCCAGCGGTCGTAGGGGGCTTTTTGGCGTCCGCATCAGAGTTTTCGGCTTCGTGGCGCAGTTTCTTGACGTCGGGTCTCTCCGAAGGGAATGTCGTCGAAGTGCTCGCGTCGGCCAACGGTCGTAGGGGGCTTTTTGGCGTCCGCATCAGAGTTTTCGGCTTCGTGGCGCAGTTTCTTGACGTCGGGTCTCTCCGAAGGGAATGTCGTCGAAGTGCTCGCGTCGGCCAGCGGTCGTAGGGGGCTTTTTGGCGTCCGCATCAGAGTTTTCGGCTTCGTGGCGCAGTTTCTTGACGTCGGGTCTCTCCGAAGGGAATGTCGTCGAAGTGCTCGCGTCGGCCAACGGTCGTAGGGGGCTTTTTGGCGTCCGCATCAGAGTTTTCGGCTTCGTGGCGCAGTTTCTTGACGTCGGGTCTCTCCGAAGGGAATGTCGTCGAAGTGCTCGCGTCGGCCAGCGGTCGTAGGGGGCTTTTTGGCGTCCGCATCAGAGTTTTCGGCTTCGTGGCGCAGTTTCTTGACGTCGGGTCTCTCCGAAGGGAATGTCGTCGAAGTGCTCGCGTCGGCCAACGGTCGTAGGGGGCT
This sequence comes from Ixodes scapularis, assembly GCF_016920785.2. Classification (NCBI taxonomy): domain Eukaryota; kingdom Metazoa; phylum Arthropoda; class Arachnida; order Ixodida; family Ixodidae; genus Ixodes; species Ixodes scapularis. The sequence continues at coordinate 89,429,751 of NW_024609857.1, forward strand.
TTTTGGCGTCCGCATCAGAGTTTTCGGCTTCGTGGCGCAGTTTCTTGACGTCGGGTCTCTCCGAAGGGAATGTCGTCGAAGTGCTCGCGTCGGCCAGCGGTCGTAGGGGGCTTTTTGGCGTCCGCATCAGAGTTTTCGGCTTCGTGGCGCAGTTTCTTGACGTCGGGTCTCTCCGAAGGGAATGTCGTCGAAGTGCTCGCGTCGGCCAACGGTCGTAGGGGGCTTTTTGGCGTCCGCATCAGAGTTTTCGGCTTCGTGGCGCAGTTTCTTGACGTCGGGTCTCTCCGAAGGGAATGTCGTCGAAGTGCTCGCGTCGGCCAGCGGTCGTAGGGGACTTTTTGGCGTCCGCATCAGAGTTTTCGGCTTCGTGGCGCAATTTCTTGACGTCGGGTCTCTCCGAAGGGAATGTCGTCGAAGTGCTCGCGTCGGCCAGCGGTCGTAGGGGGCTTTTTGGCGTCCGCATCAGAGTTTTCGGCTTCGTGGCGCAGTTTCTTGACGTCGGGTCTCTCCGAAGGGAATGTCGTCGAAGTGCTCGCGTCGGCCAACGGTCGTAGGGGGCTTTTTGGCGTCCGCATCAGAGTTTTCGGCTTCGTGGCGCAGTTTCTTGACGTCGGGTCTCTCCGAAGGGAATGTCGTCGAAGTGCTCGCGTCGGCCAGCGGTCGTAGGGGGCTTTTTGGCGTCCGCATCAGAGTTTTCGGCTTCGTGGCGCAGTTTCTTGACGTCGGGTCTCTCCGAAGGGAATGTCGTCGAAGTGCTCGCGTCGGCCAGCGGTCGTAGGGGGCTTTTTGGCGTCCGCATCAGAGTTTTCGGCTTCGTGGCGCAGTTTCTTGACGTCGGGTCTCTCCGAAGGGAATGTCGTCGAAGTGCTCGCGTCGGCCAGCGGTCGTAGGGGGCTTTTTGGCGTCCGCATCGGTGTTTTCGGTTTGTCGGCGCAGTTTCTTGACGTCGGGTCTCTCCGAAGGGAATGTCGTCGAGGTGCCCGCGTCGGCCAGCGGTCGTAGGGGACTTTTTGGCGTCCGCATCAGAGTTTTCGGCTTCGTGGCGCAGTTCCTTGACGTCGGGTCTCTCCGAAGGGAATGTCGTCGAAGTGCTCGCGTCGGCCAACGGTCGTAGGGGGCTTTTTGGCGTCCGCATCAGAGTTTTCGGCTTCGTGGCGCAGTTTCTTGACGTCGGGTCTCTCCGAAGGGAATGTCGTCGAAGTGCTCGTGTCGGCCAGCGGTCGTAGGGGGCTTTTTGGCGTCCGCATCGGTGTTTTCGGTTTGTCGGCGCAGTTTCTTGACGTCGGGTCTCTCCGAAGGGAATGTCGTCGAGGTGCCCGCGTCGGCCAGCGGTCGTAGGGGACTTTTTGGCGTCCGCATCAGAGTTTTCGGCTTGGTGGCGCAGTTTCTTGACGTTGCGTCTCTCCGAAGGGAATGTCGTCGAAGTGCTCGCGTCGGCCAGCGGTCGTAGGGGGCTTTTTGGCGTCCGCATCGGTGTTTTCGGTTTGTCGGCGCAGTTTCTTGACGTCGCGTCTCTCCGAAGGGAATGTCGTCGAAGTGCTCGCGTCGGCCAGCGGTCGTAGGGGACTTTCTGGCGTCCGCATCGGTGTTTTCGGTTTGTCGGCGCAGTTTCTTGACGTCGCGTCTCTCCGAAGGGAATGTCGTCGAAGTGCTCGCGTCGGCCAGCGGTCCGCATCGGCGTTTTCGGTTTGTCGGCGCAGTTTCTTGACGTCGGGTCTCTCCGAAGGGAATGTCGTCGAAGTGCTCGCGTCGGCCAGCGGTCGTAGGGGGCTTTTTGGCGTCCGCATCAGAGTTTTCGGCTTCGTGGCGCAGTTTCTTGACGTTGCGTCTCTCCGAAGGGAATGTCGTCGAAGTGCTCGCGTCGGCCAGCGGTCGTAGGGGGCTTTTTGGCGTCCGCATCAGAGTTTTCGGCTTCGTGGCGCAGTTTCTTGACGTTGCGTCTCTCCGAAGGGAATGTCGTCGAAGTGCTCGCGTCGGCCAGCGGTCGTAGGGGGCTTTTTGGCGTCCGCATCGGTGTTTTCGGTTTGTCGGCGCAGTTTCTTGACGTCGGGTCTCTCCGAAGGGAATGTCGTCGAGGTGCCCGCGTCGGCCAGCGGTCGTAGGGGACTTTTTGGCGTCCGCATCAGAGTTTTCGGCTTCGTGGCGCAGTTTCTTGACGTCGGGTCTCTCCGAAGGGAATGTCGTCGAAGTGCTCGCGTCGGCCAGCGGTCGTAGGGGACTTTTTGGCGTCCGCATCGGTGTTTTCGGTTTGTCGGCGCAGTTTCTTGACGTCGGGTCTCTCCGAAGGGAATGTCGTCGAGGTGCCCGCGTCGGCCAGCGGTCGTAGGGGACTTTTTGGCGTCCGCATCAGAGTTTTCGGCTTCGTGGCGCAGTTTCTTGACGTCGGGTCTCTCCGAAGGGAATGTCGTCGAAGTGCTCGCGTCGGCCAGCGGTCGTAGGGGGCTTTTTGGCGTCCGCATCAGAGTTTTCGGCTTCGTGGCGCAGTTTCTTGACGTCGGGTCTCTCCGAAGGGAATGTCGTCGAAGTGCTCGCGTCGGCCAGCGGTCGTAGGGGGCTTTTTGGCGTCCGCATCGGTGTTTTCGGTTTGTCGGCGCAGTTTCTTGACGTCGGGTCTCTCCGAAGGGAATGTCGTCGAGGTGCCCGCGTCGGCCAGCGGTCGTAGGGGACTTTTTGGCGTCCGCATCAGAGTTTTCGGCTTCGTGGCGCAGTTTCTTGACGTCGGGTCTCTCCGAAGGGAATGTCGTCGAAGTGCTCGCGTCGGCCAACGGTCGTAGGGGGCTTTTTGGCGTCCGCATCAGAGTTTTCGGCTTCGTGGCGCAGTTTCTTGACGTCGGGTCTCTCCGAAGGGAATGTCGTCGAAGTGCTCGCGTCGGCCAGCGGTCGTAGGGGGCTTTTTGGCGTCCGCATCAGAGTTTTCGGCTTCGTGGCGCAGTTTCTTGACGTCGGGTCTCTCCGAAGGGAATGTCGTCGAGGTGCCCGCGTCGGCCAGCGGTCGTAGGGGGCTTTTTGGCGTCCGCATCAGAGTTTTCGGCTTCGTGGCGCAGTTTCTTGACGTCGGGTCTCTCCGAAGGGAATGTCGTCGAAGTGCTCGCGTCGGCCAACGGTCGTAGGGGGCTTTTTGGCGTCCGCATCAGAGTTTTCGGCTTCGTGGCGCAGTTTCTTGACGTCGGGTCTCTCCGAAGGGAATGTCGTCGAAGTGCTCGCGTCGGCCAGCGGTCGTAGGGGGCTTTTTGGCGTCCGCATCAGAGTTTTCGGCTTCGTGGCGCAGTTTCTTGACGTCGGGTCTCTCCGAAGGGAATGTCGTCGAAGTGCTCGCGTCGGCCAACGGTCGTAGGGGGCTTTTTGGCGTCCGCATCAGAGTTTTCGGCTTCGTGGCGCAGTTTCTTGACGTCGGGTCTCTCCGAAGGGAATGTCGTCGAAGTGCTCGCGTCGGCCAGCGGTCGTAGGGGGCTTTTTGGCGTCCGCATCAGAGTTTTCGGCTTCGTGGCGCAGTTTCTTGACGTCGGGTCTCTCCGAAGGGAATGTCGTCGAAGTGCTCGCGTCGGCCAACGGTCGTAGGGGGCTTTTTGGCGTCCGCATCAGAGTTTTCGGCTTCGTGGCGCAGTTTCTTGACGTCGGGTCTCTCCGAAGGGAATGTCGTCGAAGTGCTCGCGTCGGCCAGCGGTCGTAGGGGGCTTTTTGGCGTCCGCATCAGAGTTTTCGGCTTCGTGGCGCAGTTTCTTGACGTCGGGTCTCTCCGAAGGGAATGTCGTCGAAGTGCTCGCGTCGGCCAACGGTCGTAGGGGGCTTTTTGGCGTCCGCATCAGAGTTTTCGGCTTCGTGGCGCAGTTTCTTGACGTCGGGTCTCTCCGAAGGGAATGTCGTCGAAGTGCTCGCGTCGGCCAGCGGTCGTAGGGGGCTTTTTGGCGTCCGCATCAGAGTTTTCGGCTTCGTGGCGCAGTTTCTTGACGTCGGGTCTCTCCGAAGGGAATGTCGTCGAAGTGCTCGCGTCGGCCAACGGTCGTAGGGGGCTTTTTGGCGTCCGCATCAGAGTTTTCGGCTTCGTGGCGCAGTTTCTTGACGTCGGGTCTCTCCGAAGGGAATGTCGTCGAAGTGCTCGCGTCGGCCAGCGGTCGTAGGGGACTTTTTGGCGTCCGCATCAGAGTTTTCGGCTTCGTGGCGCAGTTTCTTGACGTCGGGTCTCTCCGAAGGGAATGTCGTCGAAGTGCTCGCGTCGGCCAGCGGTCGTAGGGGGCTTTTTGGCGTCCGCATCAGAGTTTTCGGCTTCGTGGCGCAGTTTCTTGACGTCGGGTCTCTCCGAAGGGAATGTCGTCGAAGTGCTCGCGTCGGCCAACGGTCGTAGGGGGCTTTTTGGCGTCCGCATCAGAGTTTTCGGCTTCGTGGCGCAGTTTCTTGACGTCGGGTCTCTCCGAAGGGAATGTCGTCGAAGTGCTCGCGTCGGCCAGCGGTCGTAGGGGGCTTTTTGGCGTCCGCATCAGAGTTTTCGGCTTCGTGGCGCAGTTTCTTGACGTCGGGTCTCTCCGAAGGGAATGTCGTCGAAGTGCTCGCGTCGGCCAGCGGTCGTAGGGGGCTTTTTGGCGTCCGCATCAGAGTTTTCGGCTTCGTGGCGCAGTTTCTTGACGTCGGGTCTCTCCGAAGGGAATGTCGTCGAAGTGCTCGCGTCGGCCAGCGGTCGTAGGGGGCTTTTTGGCGTCCGCATCGGTGTTTTCGGTTTGTCGGCGCAGTTTCTTGACGTCGGGTCTCTCCGAAGGGAATGTCGTCGAGGTGCCCGCGTCGGCCAGCGGTCGTAGGGGACTTTTTGGCGTCCGCATCAGAGTTTTCGGCTTCGTGGCGCAGTTCCTTGACGTCGGGTCTCTCCGAAGGGAATGTCGTCGAAGTGCTCGCGTCGGCCAACGGTCGTAGGGGGCTTTTTGGCGTCCGCATCAGAGTTTTCGGCTTCGTGGCGCAGTTTCTTGACGTCGGGTCTCTCCGAAGGGAATGTCGTCGAAGTGCTCGCGTCGGCCAGCGGTCGTAGGGGGCTTTTTGGCGTCCGCATCAGAGTTTTCGGCTTCGTGGCGCAGTTTCTTGACGTCGGGTCTCTCCGAAAGGAATGTCGTCGAGGTGCCCGCGTCGGCCAGCGGTCGTAGGGGGCTTTTTGGCGTCCGCATCAGAGTTTTCGGCTTCGTGGCGCAGTTTCTTGACGTCGGGTCTCTCCGAAGGGAATGTCGTCGAAGTGCTCGCGTCGGCCAACGGTCGTAGGGGGCTTTTTGGCGTCCGCATCAGAGTTTTCGGCTTCGTGGCGCAGTTTCTTGACGTCGGGTCTCTCCGAAGGGAATGTCGTCGAAGTGCTCGCGTCGGCCAGCGGTCGTAGGGGGCTTTTTGGCGTCCGCATCAGAGTTTTCGGCTTCGTGGCGCAGTTTCTTGACGTCGGGTCTCTCCGAAGGGAATGTCGTCGAAGTGCTCGCGTCGGCCAACGGTCGTAGGGGGCTTTTTGGCGTCCGCATCAGAGTTTTCGGCTTCGTGGCGCAGTTTCTTGACGTCGGGTCTCTCCGAAGGGAATGTCGTCGAAGTGCTCGCGTCGGCCAGCGGTCGTAGGGGGCTTTTTGGCGTCCGCATCAGAGTTTTCGGCTTCGTGGCGCAGTTTCTTGACGTCGGGTCTCTCCGAAGGGAATGTCGTCGAAGTGCTCGCGTCGGCCAGCGGTCGTAGGGGGCTTTTTGGCGTCCGCATCAGAGTTTTCGGCTTCGTGGCGCAGTTTCTTGACGTCGGGTCTCTCCGAAGGGAATGTCGTCGAGGTGCCCGCGTCGGCCAGCGGTCGTAGGGGGCTTTTTGGCGTCCGCATCAGAGTTTTCGGCTTCGTGGCGCAGTTTCTTGACGTCGGGTCTCTCCGAAGGGAATGTCGTCGAAGTGCCCGCGTCGGCCAGCGGTCGTAGGGGGCTTTTTGGCGTCCGCATCAGAGTTTTCGGCTTCGTGGCGCAGTTTCTTGACGTCGGGTCTCTCCGAAGGGAATGTCGTCGAAGTGCTCGCGTCGGCCAACGGTCGTAGGGGGCTTTTTGGCGTCCGCATCAGAGTTTTCGGCTTCGTGGCGCAGTTTCTTGACGTCGGGTCTCTCCGAAGGGAATGTCGTCGAAGTGCTCGCGTCGGCCAGCGGTCGTAGGGGGCTTTTTGGCGTCCGCATCAGAGTTTTCGGCTTCGTGGCGCAGTTTCTTGACGTCGGGTCTCTCCGAAAGGAATGTCGTCGAGGTGCCCGCGTCGGCCAGCGGTCGTAGGGGGCTTTTTGGCGTCCGCATCAGAGTTTTCGGCTTCGTGGCGCAGTTTCTTGACGTCGGGTCTCTCCGAAGGGAATGTCGTCGAAGTGCTCGCGTCGGCCAGCGGTCGTAGGGGGCTTTTTGGCGTCCGCATCGGTGTTTTCGGTTTGTCGGCGCAGTTTCTTGACGTCGGGTCTCTCCGAAGGGAATGTCGTCGAGGTGCCCGCGTCGGCCAGCGGTCGTAGGGGACTTTTTGGCGTCCGCATCAGAGTTTTCGGCTTCGTGGCGCAGTTCCTTGACGTCGGGTCTCTCCGAAGGGAATGTCGTCGAAGTGCTCGCGTCGGCCAACGGTCGTAGGGGGCTTTTTGGCGTCCGCATCAGAGTTTTCGGCTTCGTGGCGCAGTTTCTTGACGTCGGGTCTCTCCGAAGGGAATGTCGTCGAAGTGCTCGCGTCGGCCAGCGGTCGTAGGGGGCTTTTTGGCGTCCGCATCAGAGTTTTCGGCTTCGTGGCGCAGTTTCTTGACGTCGGGTCTCTCCGAAAGGAATGTCGTCGAGGTGCCCGCGTCGGCCAGCGGTCGTAGGGGGCTTTTTGGCGTCCGCATCAGAGTTTTCGGCTTCGTGGCGCAGTTTCTTGACGTCGGGTCTCTCCGAAGGGAATGTCGTCGAAGTGCTCGCGTCGGCCAACGGTCGTAGGGGGCTTTTTGGCGTCCGCATCAGAGTTTTCGGCTTCGTGGCGCAGTTTCTTGACGTCGGGTCTCTCCGAAGGGAATGTCGTCGAAGTGCTCGCGTCGGCCAGCGGTCGTAGGGGGCTTTTTGGCGTCCGCATCAGAGTTTTCGGCTTCGTGGCGCAGTTTCTTGACGTCGGGTCTCTCCGAAGGGAATGTCGTCGAAGTGCTCGCGTCGGCCAACGGTCGTAGGGGGCTTTTTGGCGTCCGCATCAGAGTTTTCGGCTTCGTGGCGCAGTTTCTTGACGTCGGGTCTCTCCGAAGGGAATGTCGTCGAAGTGCTCGCGTCGGCCAGCGGTCGTAGGGGGCTTTTTGGCGTCCGCATCAGAGTTTTCGGCTTCGTGGCGCAGTTTCTTGACGTCGGGTCTCTCCGAAGGGAATGTCGTCGAAGTGCTCGCGTCGGCCAGCGGTCGTAGGGGGCTTTTTGGCGTCCGCATCAGAGTTTTCGGCTTCGTGGCGCAGTTTCTTGACGTCGGGTCTCTCCGAAGGGAATGTCGTCGAGGTGCCCGCGTCGGCCAGCGGTCGTAGGGGGCTTTTTGGCGTCCGCATCAGAGTTTTCGGCTTCGTGGCGCAGTTTCTTGACGTCGGGTCTCTCCGAAGGGAATGTCGTCGAAGTGCTCGCGTCGGCCAGCGGTCGTAGGGGGCTTTTTGGCGTCCGCATCAGAGTTTTCGGCTTCGTGGCGCAGTTTCTTGACGTCGGGTCTCTCCGAAGGGAATGTCGTCGAAGTGCTCGCGTCGGCCAGCGGTCGTAGGGGGCTTTTTGGCGTCCGCATCAGAGTTTTCGGCTTCGTGGCGCAGTTTCTTGACGTCGGGTCTCTCCGAAGGGAATGTCGTCGAAGTGCCCGCGTCGGCCAGCGGTCGTAGGGGGCTTTTTGGCGTCCGCATCAGAGTTTTCGGCTTCGTGGCGCAGTTTCTTGACGTCGGGTCTCTCCGAAGGGAATGTCGTCGAAGTGCTCGCGTCGGCCAACGGTCGTAGGGGGCTTTTTGGCGTCCGCATCAGAGTTTTCGGCTTCGTGGCGCAGTTTCTTGACGTCGGGTCTCTCCGAAGGGAATGTCGTCGAAGTGCTCGCGTCGGCCAGCGGTCGTAGGGGGCTTTTTGGCGTCCGCATCAGAGTTTTCGGCTTCGTGGCGCAGTTTCTTGACGTCGGGTCTCTCCGAAAGGAATGTCGTCGAGGTGCCCGCGTCGGCCAGCGGTCGTAGGGGGCTTTTTGGCGTCCGCATCAGAGTTTTCGGCTTCGTGGCGCAGTTTCTTGACGTCGGGTCTCTCCGAAGGGAATGTCGTCGAAGTGCTCGCGTCGGCCAACGGTCGTAGGGGGCTTTTTGGCGTCCGCATCAGAGTTTTCGGCTTCGTGGCGCAGTTTCTTGACGTCGGGTCTCTCCGAAGGGAATGTCGTCGAAGTGCTCGCGTCGGCCAGCGGTCGTAGGGGGCTTTTTGGCGTCCGCATCAGAGTTTTCGGCTTCGTGGCGCAGTTTCTTGACGTCGGGTCTCTCCGAAAGGAATGTCGTCGAGGTGCCCGCGTCGGCCAGCGGTCGTAGGGGGCTTTTTGGCGTCCGCATCAGAGTTTTCGGCTTCGTGGCGCAGTTTCTTGACGTCGGGTCTCTCCGAAGGGAATGTCGTCGAAGTGCTCGCGTCGGCCAACGGTCGTAGGGGGCTTTTTGGCGTCCGCATCAGAGTTTTCGGCTTCGTGGCGCAGTTTCTTGACGTCGGGTCTCTCCGAAGGGAATGTCGTCGAAGTGCTCGCGTCGGCCAACGGTCGTAGGGGGCTTTTTGGCGTCCGCATCAGAGTTTTCGGCTTCGTGGCGCAGTTTCTTGACGTCGGGTCTCTCCGAAGGGAATGTCGTCGAAGTGCTCGCGTCGGCCAGCGGTCGTAGGGGGCTTTTTGGCGTCCGCATCAGAGTTTTCGGCTTCGTGGCGCAGTTTCTTGACGTCGGGTCTCTCCGAAAGGAATGTCGTCGAGGTGCCCGCGTCGGCCAGCGGTCGTAGGGGGCTTTTTGGCGTCCGCATCAGAGTTTTCGGCTTCGTGGCGCAGTTTCTTGACGTCGGGTCTCTCCGAAGGGAATGTCGTCGAAGTGCTCGCGTCGGCCAACGGTCGTAGGGGGCTTTTTGGCGTCCGCATCAGAGTTTTCGGCTTCGTGGCGCAGTTTCTTGACGTCGGGTCTCTCCGAAGGGAATGTCGTCGAAGTGCTCGCGTCGGCCAACGGTCGTAGGGGGCTTTTTGGCGTCCGCATCAGAGTTTTCGGCTTCGTGGCGCAGTTTCTTGACGTCGGGTCTCTCCGAAGGGAATGTCGTCGAAGTGCTCGCGTCGGCCAGCGGTCGTAGGGGGCTTTTTGGCGTCCGCATCAGAGTTTTCGGCTTCGTGGCGCAGTTTCTTGACGTCGGGTCTCTCCGAAGGGAATGTCGTCGAAGTGCTCGCGTCGGCCAACGGTCGTAGGGGGCTTTTTGGCGTCCGCATCAGAGTTTTCGGCTTCGTGGCGCAGTTTCTTGACGTCGGGTCTCTCCGAAGGGAATGTCGTCGAAGTGCTCGCGTCGGCCAGCGGTCGTAGGGGGCTTTTTGGCGTCCGCATCAGAGTTTTCGGCTTCGTGGCGCAGTTTCTTGACGTCGGGTCTCTCCGAAGGGAATGTCGTCGAAGTGCTCGCGTCGGCCAACGGTCGTAGGGGGCTTTTTGGCGTCCGCATCAGAGTTTTCGGCTTCGTGGCGCAGTTTCTTGACGTCGGGTCTCTCCGAAGGGAATGTCGTCGAGGTGCCCGCGTCGGCCAGCGGTCGTAGGGGACTTTTTGGCGTCCGCATCAGAGTTTTCGGCTTCGTGGCGCAGTTTCTTGACGTCGGGTCTCTCCGAAGGGAATGTCGTCGAAGTGCTCGCGTCGGCCAACGGTCGTAGGGGGCTTTTTGGCGTCCGCATCAGAGTTTTCGGCTTCGTGGCGCAGTTTCTTGACGTCGGGTCTCTCCGAAGGGAATGTCGTCGAGGTGCCCGCGTCGGCCAGCGGTCGTAGGGGATTTTTGGCGTCCGCATCAGAGTTTTCGGCTTCGTGGCGCAGTTTCTTGACGTCGGGTCTCTCCGAAGGGAATGTCGTCGAAGTGCTCGCGTCGGCCAACGGTCGTAGGGGGCTTTTTGGCGTCCGCATCAGAGTTTTCGGCTTCGTGGCGCAGTTTCTTGACGTCGGGTCTCTCCGAAGGGAATGTCGTCGAGGTGCCCGCGTCGGCCAGCGGTCCTAGGGGATTTTTGGCGTCCGCATCAGAGTTTTCGGCTTCGTGGCGCAGTTTCTTGACGTCGGGTCTCTCCGAAGGGAATGTCGTCGAAGTGCTCGCGTCGGCCAACGGTCGTAGGGGGCTTTTTGGCGTCCGCATCAGAGTTTTCGGCTTCGTGGCGCAGTTTCTTGACGTCGGGTCTCTCCGAAGGGAATGTCGTCGAGGTGCCCGCGTCGGCCAGCGGTCGTAGGGGACTTTTTGGCGTCCGCATCAGAGTTTTCGGCTTCGTGGCGCAGTTTCTTGACGTCGGGTCTCTCCGAAGGGAATGTCGTCGAGGTGCCCGCGTCGGCCAGCGGTCGTAGGGGACTTTTTGGCGTCCGCATCAGAGTTTTCGGCTTCGTGGCGCAGTTTCTTGACGTCGGGTCTCTCCGAAGGGAATGTCGTCGAAGTGCTCGCGTCGGCCAGCGGTCGTAGGGGGCTTTTTGGCGTCCGCATCGGTGTTTTCGGTTTGTCGGCGCAGTTTCTTGACGTCGGGTCTCTCCGAAGGGAATGTCGTCGAGGTGCCCGCGTCGGCCAACGGTCGTAGGGGGCTTTTTGGCGTCCGCATCAGAGTTTTCGGCTTCGTGGCGCAGTTTCTTGACGTCGGGTCTCTCCGAAGGGAATGTCGTCGAAGTGCTCGCGTCGGCCAGCGGTCGTAGGGGGCTTTTTGGCGTCCGCATCGGTGTTTTCGGTTTGTCGGCGCAGTTTCTTGACGTCGGGTCTCTCCGAAGGGAATGTCGTCGAGGTGCCCGCGTCGGCCAGCGGTCGTAGGGGACTTTTTGGCGTCCGCATCAGAGTTTTCGGCTTCGTGGCGCAGTTTCTTGACGTTGCGTCTCTCCGAAGGGAATGTCGTCGAAGTGCTCGCGTCGGCCAGCGGTCGTAGGGGACTTTCTGGCGTCCGCATCGGTGTTTTCGGTTTGTCGGCGCAGTTTCTTGACGTCGGGTCTCTCCGAAGGGAATGTCGTCGAGGTGCCCGCGTCGGCCAGCGGTCGTAGGGGACTTTTTGGCGTCCGCATCAGAGTTTTCGGCTTCGTGGCGCAGTTTCTTGACGTTGCGTCTCTCCGAAGGGAATGTCGTCGAAGTGCTCGCGTCGGCCAGCGGTCGTAGGGGGCTTTTTGGCGTCCGCATCGGTGTTTTCGGTTTGTCGGCGCAGTTTCTTGACGTCGCGTCTCTCCGAAGGGAATGTCGTCGAAGTGCTCGCGTCGGCCAGCGGTCGTAGGGGGCTTTTTGGCGTCCGCATCGGTGTTTTCGGTTTGTCGGCGCAGTTTCTTGACGTCGCGTCTCTCCGAAGGGAATGTCGTCGAAGTGCTCGCGTCGGCCAGCGGTCGTAGGGGGCTTTTTGGCGTCCGCATCGGTGTTTTCGGTTTGTCGGCGCAGTTTCTTGACGTCGCGTCTCTCCGAAGGGAATGTCGTCGAAGTGCTCGCGTCGGCCAGCGGTCGTAGGGGACTTTCTGGCGTCCGCATGGTGTTTTCGGTTTGTCGGCGCAGTTTCTTGACGTCGCGTCTCTCCGAAGGGAATGTCGTCAAAGTGCTCGCGTCGGCCAGCGGTCCGCATCGGCGTTTTCGGTTTGTCGGCGCAGTTTCTTGACGTCGGGTCTCTCCGAAGGGAATGTCGTCGAAGTGCTCGCGTCGGCCAGCGGTCGTAGGGGGCTTTTTGGCGTCCGCATCGGTGTTTTCGGTTTGTCGGCGCAGTTTCTTGACGTCGGGTCTCTCCGAAGGGAATGTCGTCGAGGTGCCCGCGTCGGCCAGCGGTCGTAGGGGACTTTTTGGCGTCCGCATCAGAGTTTTCGGCTTGGTGGCGCAGTTTCTTGACGTCGCGTCTCTCCGAAGGGAATGTCGTCGAAGTGCTCGCGTCGGCCAGCGGTCGTAGGGGACCTTTTGGCGTCCGCATCGGCGTTTTCGGTTTATCGGCGCGGTTTCTCGACGTCGCGTCTCTCCGAAGGAAATGTCGTCGAAGTGCTCGCGTCGGCCAGCGGTCGTAGGGGGTTTTTTGGCGTCCGCATCGGTGTTTTCGGCTTGGTGGCGCAGTTTCTTGACGTTGCGTCTCTCCGAAGGGAATGTCGTCGAAGTGCTCGCGTCGGCCAGCGGTCGTAGGGGGTTTTTTGGCGTCCGCATCGGTGTTTTCGGCTTGGTGGCGCAGTTTCTTGACGTCGCGTCTCTCCGAAGGGAATGTCGTTGAAGTGCTCGCGTCGGCCAGCGGTCGTACGGGGTTTTTTGGCGTCCGCATCGGGCCTGTTCGGTTTATCGGCGCAGTTTCTTGACGTCGCGTCTCTCCGAAGGGAATGTCGTCGAAGCGCTCGCGTCGGCCAGCGGTCGTAGGGGTTTTTTTGGCGTCCGCATCGGTGTTTTCGGTTTATCGGCGCGGTTTCTTGACGTCGCGTCTCTCCGAAGGGAATGTCGTCGAAGTGCTCGCGTCGGCCAGCGGTCGTAGGGGACCTTTTGGCGTCCGCATCGGCGTTTTCGGTTTATCGGCGCGGTTTCTCGACGTCGCGTCTCTCCGAAGGAAATGTCGTCGAAGTGCTCGCGTCGGCCAGCGGTCGTAGGGGACTTTTTGGCGTCCGCATCGGAGTTTTCGGCTTGGTGGCGCAGTTTCTTGACGTTGCGTCTCTCCGAAGGGAATGTCGTCGAAGTGCTCGCGTCGGCCAGCGGTCGTAGGGGGCTTTTTGGCGTCCGCATCGGTGTTTTCGGTTTGTCGGCGCAGTTTCTTGACGTCGCGTCTCTCCGAAGGGAATGTCGTCGAAGTGCTCGCGTCGGCCAGCGGTCGTAGGGGACTTTCTGGCGTCCGCATCGGTGTTTTCGGTTTGTCGGCGCAGTTTCTTGACGTCGCGTCTCTCCGAAGGGAATGTCGTCGAAGTGCTCGCGTCGGCCAGCGGTCCGCATCGGCGTTTTCGGTTTGTCGGCGCAGTTTCTTGACGTCGGGTCTCTCCGAAGGGAATGTCGTCGAAGTGCTCGCGTCGGCCAGCGGTCGTAGGGGGCTTTTTGGCGTCCGCATCGGTGTTTTCGGTTTGTCGGCGCAGTTTCTTGACGTCGCGTCTCTCCGAAGGGAATGTCGTCGAAGTGCTCGCGTCGGCCAGCGGTCGTAGGGGGCTTTTTGGCGTCCGCATCGGTGTTTTCGGTTTGTCGGCGCAGTTTCTTGACGTCGCGTCTCTCCGAAGGGAATGTCGTCGAAGTGCTCGCGTCGGCCAGCGGTCGTAGGGGACTTTCTGGCGTCCGCATCGGTGTTTTCGGTTTGTCGGCGCAGTTTCTTGACGTCGCGTCTCTCCGAAGGGAATGTCGTCGAAGTGCTCGCGTCGGCCAGCGGTCCGCATCGGCGTTTTCGGTTTGTCGGCGCAGTTTCTTGACGTCGGGTCTCTCCGAAGGGAATGTCGTCGAAGTGCTCGCGTCGGCCAGCGGTCGTAGGGGGCTTTTTGGCGTCCTGTTCGGCGTTTTCGGCTTCTCGGCGCGGTTTCTTCACGTCGCGTCTCTCTGAGGGGAATGTCGTCGAAATGCTCACGACGGCTAGCGGTCGAAGCGGCCCTTTGGCGTCCGCTTCGGCGTTTTCGGCTCGCCGGTGCTATGTTTGTTTACGTCGCGCCTCTCCAAGTGGAATGCCATCGAAGTGCTCGCGACGGCTAGAGGTCATAGCGGTCTTCGCCACGTGTGCTCCGGCGTTTTCGGCTCGTCGGTATGTTTCTTGACGTCGCTTCCCTCCGAGGGGAATGTCGTCGAAGTGCTCGCATCGCCTAGCGGTCGAAGTGGTCTTCGTGAAGTCCCCTTCGGCGTCTTCGGGTTGCTGGCGCTGCATATCTTGACGTCTTTTCCTCCGCGGCGAATGTCGTCAACGTGCTCGTGCTGTCTTTGTTCCCCGCCATTGTGTCTGAATTCGGCTGGCAGCTTTGTCCCTCCAGACAATACATGTGAAATGTAAGAACTCAAAGAAATTGCGAGACAGGTTTAGAACTGCTCGTCAAATTTATTCAATAAAAGTGAAAAATAAAATGCACGGGTAGATCGTCACCTGGTTCCTTTATGTAATAAGCATACACGTGAAACTGCATGTTTCGCTCACGCTGTAGTTAACAGCGTCATTAAATACACTAGATACAAAGCGGATCCCGTATAAGCGCATAGTGCGTGGCTAAATACAAATACATAACTGTTTCAACTCCTGTGCTCTTTATTTTGATCGAACTCAGAAGTTGCGTGCACCGTCGTGGAAGCTACAAATGTCCTAAAGCGATAAGGAGGGCGTCCCCTATATTAAAAAAAAAAAGAATTAAAAAACAGCGCACAGACACTTTTTGCGTTATTTTTCGTGTTGACGTTGCATTATCTACATTCGATGATCGCACAAATTAACTTTAGATGTATGTCAGCGCCGTTGTTCGTCTACCTTCTCGTTATTGTCCGTGTCTTTGAGCAGTTTTTAAGTTTTTAACCATGAAATACCAATTGTCCCAGACGTCAAGGTTAGTCAACTTCAGTTTTCGAGATTGTGTTCCTCCGCGCGTTGTCGTCTGCTTGCGTATTTGGTTATTGTATTACATTTTGTCTACTTCTCGACTACGCTGGCACTGTACCCAGTTTCATAAATGGTGTGCACCGCAGGCGAAGGCTAGAGTGTGTAAACAGGCTACCTCTTACCCAGCAAGAAAAAGTTCCAATAGAAAAAAAAAGCCGTTTGTGTTGATATGCTACAACAGCACACATCTCATATATCTGTACTTTTCCGATCGATTTCCCCTGAAAGGACATTTATTGGATTAATTTATACTGTAGGCGTTTCTGCTGGATTCTATGGTCTCGCTAGGCTCGAACAGCTAAAGCCAGGCCGAGCCGCTCTCGAAAACAGCGCAGCAGCGTCCTCGCGACTGCGAGTTCTAGTACAGTACGACATTACATTTCTACCACAGGTGATTTCCACAAACTATAATGGACACACATTAAGGCGGGCAGTGATCACCGGCAACTTAGTGCTTGCGATAGGCAAAAGCTTCTCGATGAGAGTAGATGATCGACCGCTCGGGCGGAAACGATGTGAACGGACATGACGGGAGATCGTCGTGGCAGCCGATTGAGAGGGAGTGAAAAATGTTATTTTCGACAAAACGTTTTTTTCTTGAGTCAAGATACTCCGCATATACAATAAATGCAGAAACTATATTTTTGTGGCGCTCGTTTGCCTTTTGTGTTGCGCCGGAAAGACGCTATTCTAAGACTAGCCTTTTTTTTCCCCAAGCTTATAATTTCTAGTTATTTTTCCCCCACTTCAAAAATTTGTTTTCCTCTTTTCTGTAAGTAAAGAGCGTATCCTCTTTACTTGCCATTCTTCCTTGGACTCACCCTCACAATCCGACGATGGCTACCGCGCATACATGGGTAAATTACTTTCAAAATGTAATTTAATTACAAGTACAATTACTTAGCTCCAAAAGTAGTTTAACTACAATTACAATTACTACTACGCAAAAGTAGTTCATTGCAATTGCAAATTACTTTTTAAAAGTAATGCAATTACTTTACAATTACTTATTTCTGAGAGTTACCCCCCACATTGGGCCATATAACTGTAAACGAGTTACATGGCCGCTGTATAAATGTCACGCATTGTACTTTCCTATTATGAAATTTGTTAAATGGATTATAGAACTTAATAGTTTGGAGTAATGAACTCCTGCGTTCATATATTCTCAAAACATAAAAAATGGCGACAAAATTCACAGGTGCGAGGTGAATCTCCTTAGAGCTTATGCAAATGGTATCCAAGTCAAACCAAGAAAAAATAAACTTAAAAATAATACAAGGAAACAAATATGCGACAGTACTGGTATCATAAAACTCACGTAAAAATGGCTAATAAGAGAAACTTGTAAACGACGTCAAACATTTAAAAGATACGACAACTTACGAAAACATTTCAGCCACGATGATTCGCTGCCTCTCCCTGTCTGTGGACTTGTAACATGCCGGATGTGGGTAACCGTAGCACACGAACTGTGGTTGCTTCCACAAAACTAGTGTCACAATAGCAGCAACTCTATTGCCAGGGATTCTGGGTTAATTCAGTGCACGGTAACACTCAAAAAGCTCCTGAGATAGATAATAAATTTAGGATCGTCATGTAGCTAATCATTAGGATAGCAATGATTGTATCGATGTTATGCGTCTCATAAAGAAGACCGATTTGAATTTAGCATGGCAAGAACAACCTCGAAAAATTCATGATACACTGCAAACGACTTTATTTTCGCGAATTTCGCGAATTGCCTACAATTCGCGAAAAAAAATGTAAACACATTGGAATCTATATCGCGACCGCACCGCGTCGCGAAAATTAGAATCCGCGAATTATTCCAAAACTGCGGCCTCTTGGACGCCTCGATTTCACGATTTATTTGAGCGTGTTTCAGCTGGAAGATATAGACGAGCTATTATTATTATTTTTTTATAACTGTAAGTATTATTCAAAGTAACAAGAAAGTTGCCTACCTGCAAGTGTTTCCGCAAATTGGAGGTCGCCTTTCGGTTTATTGAATTTGTTTTCAGAAACGGTCCGGAGAGTTTGCTCCTCACGATTATAGTTTTTTACATTGGTGCTAATCTGTTTACAGAATTTTTCACAACAAGGCCCCGGCAGCCTTACCTTTTCCATTGTAGATAAGACTGTTGCAGCTTCTCAATGCAAAGCAGCACTGCGCGCCTCGGGGCGGTTCCACAGGCCAAGACGAGAGGACAACGCGTGGAGGGTCACGATAGAGGTGTAAAAACAAAGTGCAAGCCAAGCCCTCTATAAAAAAAGAAGCCTTCAACGAACAACAAATGCAAAAACAAGCTCCCTACAGCTAAAGCCGCGGTTTGTAAGTTTTGGAATCTCGTCCAATCAGGCTGACAAACGGTTGAAAGGGTTAGGAAAAGCGAACACTAAATAGTGAAGATTTATACGAAAAGGTAGACGAGGATTGGGAGAGGGAAGAGCAGTGTAGCAAGAACAGTTGGAAGTAAGGCAGGGTGAGTCGTGTTAATGAGACCTGCTGCTTCTTTGCTTCTTCGCCTCGATGTTAGAGTAGCACGACTTACTGTTAGTGGTATCAACATACGAGATAGAGGAGAAGGACGTGAAAAACTCATAAAGAAAAGAGAATAATTTCATGAACAAAAAAGTTCCAAACTTGACTGAAATATGTAAGCAAATATGCTAGCGGCGAAGACGCGTAAGGAGAACCTCGAACCTCCCCGCCTCGACCGGATGATGTGATCGGAGCCAACCAGCTCGACTTCGACCTCCGATGCCCCCGTGTGGGAATGAGAAATAAGAAAGACCCCTAGAAGCAGGAGCAACAGGAAGCAAACGAGACGAAGAGTCAGATTCAACTACGACAGGAACGAAAACGGACGCAAATGTAGCCCTCATTTATCAAATTATTTTTAAATTCTTCATTAAATCGTTTTACAGTCTACAAAATCCTTCATTCCGTTCTATCCCAGCCTCTCTTTCCCATCCCTCTTTTCCATTTTTTTTCTAGCAGGTTGGGAGACATTCTCTCCCCTGTCGCTTTGGCTGTGTTGTCGTCTCCGTGGGGAAAAGCGCCGCCGCCACAAAATCTTGCAAAAGTAATTGTAATTGTGCCTGAAATTTAGCAATTACTGACGCTAGAAAGTAATTAAATTACAATTACAATTCCTTTTAGCCAAAAGTAAGTATTACAATTACAAATTACCAGGAAAAGTAATTAAATTACAGTAATTTAATTACTGTAATTGAATTACTACCCAAGTATGCTACCGCGACATCACCAGTGCCGTGCACCTCCAAACCATCGTATTATCCTCAAAAGGCGAAACAAATTTCTATGCGTGTGTTAGGAGCTTTGATGAAGGAGTCGGAAAAATCTGGGGCACGAGGAGCGTCATTCAAAATACGGTAGAGCTAACAGGTGTGCGCAGACCAGGGGAGGATCCAAGGGGGGGGGGGGGGGGGGCCCGACAGGGGCGGCTGGCCCCCCCCCCCCCTCCCCCCTTCTCGGAGGGCAATTTGACATGGGTGAACGTCCCGGTGCATAAGAAAGAATGGGAGAATAGTATCCTTACAAATTGTCCGTCCCCCCCTCCCCCCCCCCCCCCCTTAAAGGACACATGCAAAGGAAAAAAACATTTTTTTTTAGACAGCTTAGATGGAAAAAGGATGTCATAAAACGATTTTACAACGAAGAAAAAAAATTTTTAGAGCTATATTTACGGCGCAAACCGAATTTGTAGTTGGCGCTCGCGGGAGCCGCCGCTGGTCACGTGGTAGGCCCGCGCGCCGCCGCGCTGCATTGCCGCCGCACGCTGAGCGTTGTGCGAACGCCGCTTCAACGCGTTTCTCCACGCCGCCGGCGCCGCCGCCGCACAAGTTCGTCTGCTTCGGGGCGCCGCCGCCGTCGTCTGGCCGGCGCACAGGTCTATCACGTCTGCTTGCGCTTTTTCGGGAGTTTCCTTTGGGCTCTAAAAGTTACTTATTCATCTTAGTTTTTTGTTATACATCAAACAAAGATGAATAAGTTACTTTTAGAGGCCATAGGAAGCTTCCGAAAGAACGCAAGCACCATGTAATAAATAAAGACCAGTCACGTGATAAATACAGACCACTTTTCCGCGGTGCCCGCAGGCGCCAACTACAAATTCGTTTTGCGCCGTAAATATAGCTCTAAAATTTTTTTTCTTCGTTGTAAAATCGTTTTATGGCGTCCTTTTTCCATCTAAGCCGTTTAAAAAAAAATGTTTTTTTCAGAACAAAACGAGCGTGTTGGTAACGGTAATTAGACATGAGGAAGATTCATAGAAAGGGGGGACGGACAACGAAGACTTCCAACTAGCAACAACATTTATTGACCCGAAGTTTGCATATATAGGTGAAGGAGGGGAGGGTGAAAGACGCTACACTGGAAAGTGGGAAAGCGATGGGAGAGGGTGTAGAGCCAGGGATTTTCCCTGGCTCTACACCCTCTCCCATCGCTTTCCCACTCATGTCTAATGTTTTTTTCCTTTGCATGTGTCCTTTAAAACGGAGTTCTGGATCCGCTTCTGCGTAGACGCTGCAATTCCAAGACTGTATGTGCAGGTTGCGCAAGCAGACGACAACGCGCGGAGGAAAACAATCTCGAAAACTGAAGTTGACTAACCTTGACTTCTGGGACAATTGGTATTTCATAGTTAAAAACTTAAAAACTGCTCAAAGACACGGACAATAACGAGAAGGTAGACGAACAACGGCGCTGACATACATCTAAAGTTAATTTGTGCGATCATCGAATGTAGATAATGCAACGTCAACACGAAAAATAACGCAAAAAGTGTCTGTGCGCTGTTTTTTAATTCTTTTTTTTAATATAGGGGACGCCCTCCTTATCGCTTTAGGACATTTGTAGCTTCCACGACGGTGCACGCAACTTCTGAGTTCGATCAAAATAAAGAGCACAGGAGTTGAAACAGTTATGTATTTGTATTTAGCCACGCACTATGCGCTTATGCGGGATCCTCTTTCTATCTAGTGTATTTAATGACGCTGTTAACTACAGCGTGAGCGAAACATGCAGTTTCACGTGTATGCTTATTACATAAAGGAACCAGGTGACGATCTACCCGTGCATTTTATTTTTCACTTTTATTGAATAAATTTGACGAGCAGTTCTAAACCTGTCTCGCAATTTCTTTGAGTTCTTACATTTCACATGTATTGTCTGGAGGGACAAAGCTGCCAGCCGAATTCAGACACAATGGCGGGGAACAAAGACAGCACGAGCACGTTGACGACATTCGCCGCGGAGGAAAAGACGTCAAGATATGCAGCGCCAGCAACCCGAAGACGCCGAAGGGGACTTCACGAAGACCACTTCGACCGCTAGGCGATGCGAGCACTTCGACGACATTCCCCTCGGAGGGAAGCGACGTCAAGAAACATACCGACGAGCCGAAAACGCCGGAGCACACGTGGCGAAGACCGCTATGACCTCTAGCCGTCGCGAGCACTTCGATGGCATTCCACTTGGAGAGGCGCGACGTAAACAAACATAGCACCGGCGAGCCGAAAACACCGAAGCGGACGCCAAAGGGCCGCTTCGACCGCTAGCCGTCGTGAGCATTTCGACGACATTCCCCTCAGAGAGACGCGACGTGAAGAAACCGCGCCGAGAAGCCGAAAACGCCGAACAGGACGCCAAAAAGCCCCCTACGACCGCTGGCCGACGCGAGCACTTCGACGACATTCCCTTCGGAGAGACCCGACGTCAAGAAACTGCGCCGACAAACCGAAAACGCCGATGCGGACCGCTGGCCGACGCGAGCACTTCGACGACATTCCCTTCGGAGAGACGCGACGTCAAGAAACTGCGCCGACAAACCGAAAACACCGATGCGGACGCCAGAAAGTCCCCTACGACCGCTGGCCGACGCGAGCACTTCGACGACATTCCCTTCGGAGAGACGCGACGTCAAGAAACTGCGCCGACAAACCGAAAACACCGATGCGGACGCCAAAAAGCCCCCTACGACCGCTGGCCGACGCGAGCACTTCGACGACATTCCCTTCGGAGAGACGCAACGTCAAGAAACTGCGCCACCAAGCCGAAAACTCCGATGCGGACGCCAAAAAGTCCCCTACGACCGCTGGCCGACGCGAGCACTTCGACGACATTTCCTTCGGAGAGACGCGACGTCGAGAAACCGCGCCGATAAACCGAAAACGCCGATGCGGACGCCAAAAGGTCCCCTACGACCGCTGGCCGACGCGAGCACTTCGACGACATTCCCTTCGGAGAGACGCGACGTCAAGAAACCGCGCCGATAAACCGAAAACACCGATGCGGACGCCAAAAAAACCCCTACGACCGCTGGCCGACGCGAGCGCTTCGACGACATTCCCTTCGGAGAGACGCGACGTCAAGAAACTGCGCCGATAAACCGAACAGGCCCGATGCGGACGCCAAAAAACCCCGTACGACCGCTGGCCGACGCGAGCACTTCAACGACATTCCCTTCGGAGAGACGCGACGTCAAGAAACTGCGCCGACAAGCCGAAAATGCCGATGCGGACGCCAAAAGAACCCCTACGCCCGCTAGCCGACGCGGGCACCTCGACGAAATTCACCTCGGAGTAGTGCGGCGGAGCCCGAGGCAGACGTTGGTAAGGACGCACAGAACGGAAAGACCGACAACGCAGACGTGGTGGGCTCGCGGACGAAGAACGTGAAAGCAGACGAGACAGTCTATTAGAATGCAGATGGCGCGCCGCTATAAAAATACAAAATCGCGAGAAAAACAAACTCGAGTTCGTCAAATGAGCCGGTCTGAACATTGTTTTGGAGTAGGTCGTTATACTCTCGAACCCTATGACGTTTCTGCGCATGCGCGAGGTTCGCTATCAGAGGCCGCTAGGTGGCGCCACCGGTACGAATCTGACGCCTGTCGACTGTTCGCGCTAACAGTGTCGCGATGTGTACCTTGGTCGAGAAATGTTCGCGCGTCGCAAGCATCAAGTTGCCGGTGATTGATGCCAAACCGAGTGCAATGTCGTCCCGTATTGAAAATCGGAGTCGCCAGGATGCCGCCGACGACGCGCTCACGACGCCGCCAAAGCGGCCGCAGACATGGTCCAGGCCGGGAGCCGCCATTTTTCAGCAGTGGTCGTCTTAGCTTTAGCCAATTTCTCATCACGAATCCTTCTTGGAGGACCGCAAAGCCTCTTTTCCGTAGGCACGAAATTTCCAAAAAATAGCATACGCTAAAATAGCGCACGCTAAGCGCAAAACGTGGTTAGCGTTCGGCGCATGGGAACTGTCGACGACGCTATTCTTTGCGTACAGAATCCTTTAGCGAGCGCTATCGTAAAACTACCTATTGAAGGTTTTGTGCTCCACGTTGCGAAGTTACTCGAAGTATAGAAACACTTTTGACAGATTTTTGTTTCGCACGTTGAAAACGTTTACGAAAAAGAACCGAATACCTCCACTCTTTTTAGTAGCACTCGTTGCTTCAAATAAAAAAAAAAAAAGAAAACAGGGAGTTATTAAAATTTTCGAGCAACGCGACACAGCCCAATCATGCAGATGTTAGAAAACACTGCTGCAGCATGGTCGTACATTTCAAGATCACATTCTGTAGGCGACATCTTCGGCCACAATCATGGGCGCACCAACCGTGGTGGGCAAAGGGGGCACTTGCCCCCCCCCCCCCCCCCCCCAGGCCTCGAGAGGGGGGGGGGCAAGGCATTCGTTTTGCCTACTTCCCCCCCCCCCCCCCCCCCCGTGAAACAGTCGCCACTGGGCAGGGCAAACACGGGCCAGCGCCACCCCCCCGGCCCTTGGGGGGGGGGGGGGGGGGGGGTACTGGTTTGCCCCCTCCCCCCCCCCCCCCCTCCACTCAAAAAACAAGTTGGTACGCCACTGGCCACAATTTACTTTACTGATAAGCGTACTCTAGAAAACCGTGTCTTAGAAGTGGAATGACTGCGGAAGAGCTTGAAATGGCTACCAATTATCTATTATTTCATATTCAGTCATTTAAAGCGCAGTGACTGCGAACTGAACTGGAAGAGAACGCAACAAGTCTGAGAGGCCGTGACATGCAACGGTATCACGAAGTTCTGTTAATGTTCTGTTAATGTTGTGTTGATGTTGGGTTACTAAATGCGTTTTACATATTTTACTATAAGACACCATGAAATTTACACTAATGCGTTTTGCGGAGGTTAAATTCACGGCCAGCGAGATGTAGCAGAACGGTAGACGTTACAATAGGTAAAACAATTAACCCAAATTTGTTAAATTACTTTTTATAGTTATACTTAACATATATTTGCTGGGCGTCTTACGAAACCACTCAATCAATTAGTTTTACTAACTTCGTGGGGTCACTCTAAAATAATTGCCGCTCGATCGGTCTGTGCTTCGCTCGTCTACTAAGGAGTGACGCAACACAACGAGAAGACAGCAAATGAGTTTACTGTACTTTCCGCTTGCCCGTCCTCAAGGGACGACAGTCCGAGCCCGTCCATCCTGGTTGTCGGCCATCGCCCAGAGTTCGCAGTGGGAGACCGTGTCCAGGCTTGTGGTTCGTCCTTCCCACGCCAGCGCTGCGTAGGTTAGCTGTTTCGGGCTATCATAGCCCGAGCCTCGCTACGGAACCACTCTGGGGTCGTCATGGCCTAGGCCGGTATGGCAAGACCTTGCCATTTCCGGCGGTCCTGATTCGAACCTCGCTGGCAGACCGCTCCGGGGATCGCCATGGGCCAGACCGGCTCCATCGTTCCTGCCCGGACCCAGCCTCGCGTGGCAAGCTCTGTCCTTCGCCCAGCTTATCACGTACCGTTCGTCCGACCGCTTATCACGTACCGTTCGTCCAGTCGTCTCTCACCCTCGTCTCTTACATCCCCCCCCCCCCCTTCAAGGCCTGGACTAAAAGGACTTCGGGTACTCGGGATCTCAAGGGCCTCACAGAGGACTTCCTCCACGTCAGCTATGATGTGTTACTTAGTGAACTGGGGAAGCAGAAGAGAACGCTCTGGTCGGGGCTGTCTGAGGTGTCAAGAGAAGCGGTTGCTATTAGTGGTGCCGGAGTGGCCAGATTGTAGCGCACTAAAGCTGCGTAGGTGATGGTGGGACCCTCGGCGTCGGTCTTCTTGGTGCCGGCCTCAGCGGGCTCTTTCAGCGAAGCCGGCGGACAATGTCGACCGGTCCGTCCCTCGCTGTCCCATTCACCACGATGCCGCAGGGGGCGCGCCCTAAACTGCTATGTCCGACGGGGACGGACCTCCCCCGTTCCGCTTGGACGTCATTGCGGGAGTAGAACTTCCCACTTAAACCGTTCGCCAAACCCAACGAGTATCAGCCACCCTGTGTACATGGAAAAACAGATATGCCCGTGTTTCCTCCCGGTGGACTTCCTCTGTGACGCCGCCTATGGCGGTCTTTACAGGAAGCCATTCTGAGCAGAACTAAGTATTAAACCTACGCACACTGAACAAACACTCTGCCGCAGATTGTGGCAGCCGCCGTAGCCAATACTGCAAAATTGCTTGCCGACGGAGCCGTGTCCCACGCGGCTAACCCGGCCAGTCCGCATACCGAAACTCGCTCCTGGGTCGACAGGAACCGGGGATTTGCTCTGTCCTACCGCAACCTTATGTTAATCATCTTCCATATCGCGACACAAGTATCTATTCAAGTCAGCGATGTGAACCTGGCCAGATTCTTCGTTTGTATCTCGCCTAGCAAGCATAGAAGACATCACGCTCGCGTCTTTACCTCGTGAGGGCCCTCTCACCTCGGAGCAAGCGATGCGTCAAAACGACTAGCTGCGTTTCTCAGAAGGTTAGTTTCTCTCAGAACTAGGTAACAATGGCGTAGACGCAGTCGAACTTTCACGCAAGCGAAGGAATCTAAAGCACGTGGCAGCGTGGCCTTACCAAACCCGCGTTTCGCAGCGGCCGTGTGTACCATATGCGACTCGATGTAAGCGTCAACGTCCCGTCCCGCCAAAGTGCATCTGGGCTCTAGGGACTCATCGGCCCTCGTAGGGGTTGGCAACAAGGCGTGAAGTTGGGCTAGTTGGTTCATAATGCAAACTTGGAAACAGCACAAAAAAGACAAGGGACAAGAAAGAGAAGTGAACGAACATTTGAGTGGGCAGACCCCCTTGAACCGTTCGTTCCTCAACACAAGCTGGACCGCTACAAGCCCAGCGGAATGTCTCCCGCCTCATCCCCGGCCAGCTCGTGACGCGACATAACTTACGAAAAGTCTTGCTGCCACTGCCACGACCGACCGGAGTGAAGTCGAAAGAGCGTCCGATAAATCACCACCGTACACACAGAGCGAAAACGTACACCCCTGGACGTGTAAACCGTTGTCCCAGGGCGGACTCCCCAAATGGTGTTCGTTTTACACGCGAGGCTCGGTGTATTTCGTTTGCACCCGAGGTCTCGTGTAAAATGAACATCTTTGGACGTGTACTTCGCTCTGCGATCACACGTCTAGGGGTGTTTTTTTACAATGGCGGCCGTTTGACGCAAGACGGGTTCGACGAGCGAGGCCCAGCGCTTTACACGGCTTTTCGCCGCAGCGAAAGCGTAGTTTGCACGTGTTCGTTCGTAGTCGTCCATACGTGCTGAACTACCGCAAGCATTCACCCCCAAGCGCCGACGCCGTATTCATTACGGCGATTACGCGACAGTGGGAGCGACCATCGACTGCATCCAGCAGCGTGCTTCCCCATCGAGCAGGTCTCGTTCGCGTGGCGGTTCAGCCGATCGCCGAGGCCTCAAGCCGGTTGCATTGTCACCGACGCCGGGTAATTTCCACAGCAGTTATCTTTTCGCGACCACAGACATGAACTTTATTGAAAAAGCCCGTTTGCCGCGAGCGACGACGAATAGCTCCGACACCGACCCGACCCGACCCTACCCGACCGGCGTTACCGACGTCCCGCTCACCTCTTTACCGCGAGCAAAGTTGTACGCGACGTTTCGACGTATCCAGTCATATCTCGTGTGTACGCAAATTTTGCGGCTTTCCGGGTACGAATCGGCTACCGAAACGGCCAGCGAACGAAGACGAACTGAACGCCGGCGCTAAGCGCCATTTAAACACGCGGTTACTGTTCTACTAGACTGTAGCTATGTGGTGTGGTTCCTTACACATAAATGGACTATGTACAAACAAAGCTAAAATAAAATTGGGCGGCTGCTTGCGCCACCTAGTGAGTATGCGGAAAACTACAAAAATTAAGGACATTTCGGCATTTGTGGAAGTGACACGCTCGAACCCGGACGGCAGCATACCAACACATACATCACAACACATGCCACAAGATCAACATACAAGCATCTACATACACAAACAACGAACAGAGGCACTAACAACCCGACACTCCTACTCAACTGTAATAGAAACCCGCTCGGTATATATAGCAGACTTTTTGTTTCAAACGAAGGTCCGGTGACACCCCCCGTATTTTATATGAACGTAACGATATTACACAATTATTACTTATATAGTACGGCGACATAAATATAATTTGGGAAGGTACACATTTCTCTTAGTCTAGATTATAGCTAAAAGACACCCTATATTTTAAAAAAAATGTTTCGAGCTAGCCAAAATGTAGCAAAATCTGGTTTCGTTTTCGGAAGTTCGAGCGCTCAAGGCTGGAATGCGCTAGCGAAGTGTGTGCTTGCTTCTGTCAAACTATAATCCATTGTATGAGCTCTCAAAGCTGCTGGCTGCAGCCCCCGTCTTGGTTTAGGGTTTGATTTACACGCGCTCCCGTGGAAATGAAATTATGCGCGCTCGAGTCGATATTATTGACAGCGTGAAGTATAAACCGAATGTAAACGATTTTGCGAGCGACGAGAACAGCGACGGCGACCCGCTTCGCTGACGCTCGGTCACTCGCGCGACGACGCAAGCCGCATGAAAGCGGAACGATGTTTCCTAGAAATCCAAAAACCGAGTGACGCGACGAGCGATAGTAAGAAATCTTTGTAATACGTCGCTGACTCGTCGCTGTCGCCGTCGCTCGCTAAATCGCTTTATGCAGTTCAGCCTTTATACTCACGCTAGTGCCGACCTGCATTACCCGCTGAGCCCAAGCAAGCGATAAGGATATTCAAGTATGTCACAACAGTGGCGTGCATTCGCTAAGAAAACATATATCTCAAATTCCTGCAGTTTGACGTCGGGATCCGTTACTTGTTCTACTGCCACCTTGGCGAAACGGTCACTAAAGAGAAACTAGTCAGTTTGTTTTATCAGAAATTATAAAAACCTTATCTAGCCACTGTTATGCACAAAAGCACTCTGGAATTTCATATAAATAGTTTAGAATAAACTGAACACAATCGGTAACTTAATTTTCCAAGCATAATAATAAAAAAGAAATCTTAGAAAACAATGTATTTTTAAGGTGTTTCAAATAAAAAAAACTGAAAAAGGAGCCTTATTTCAGCTGCACTATCACGTAAATACTTTGGGAAAAAAATATCTATTGAGAAGTAGGTTTTGCAATCTCTAATTTGCTTCTTTCAACTTTCCAGTTACTTTGTGCGTACTTGCAGATTGTATCCTGACAAATCTAGACAAAATTGTATAAAAAGTAACAGTCTATATAAAATTTATAGCTTAATTAAATTCACATTTGTTTGATAATGTTCAATCTTAAATATGAGTTTTAAATTTCACATCTATTATTACAAATGATTGAATTACATGCTGCTCGATGCATGCTGTGCCGCCCCCCCCCCCCCCCCCTTTTAAAGGGGCGGTGCAACAATTTTCGGACTTCGGTCAAAGCTTTCTGGAAGTTGCCCCCTGACACTTCTGAAGTAAAGAACAGAAAACCGATTTCGCCTGCGTGTCCTAGTTTTTGCGTAAAAAAAAGATAAAGATTGGTATTTCGGGCACCCCTCAACTCACTCCCAGTCTTCAGGGTCACACCTGGTCGCACTCCCAGTGACGTCATTCGGAGTGCCGTGTAGCTTCCCGTGTGCAATCTCGGAGGACGGTTCCCCTCCCTCTCTCTGCGTACATTAGCGGGCGCTATGCTGCAGCTTAGAGCCGAGCGAGGTCACGTAATCTTTCCGCCGTAGTTCCTTCGGCTGCCACTTGGGGCTGCAGGTGGGGGAAAAAGCTCGACTATTGTTTTGCGATTATGCAGCGGAATCGCGACATTTTTAATGAAGGAAATGTTTTCTCTATCCTCCGGGACACGATAAACAACGTAAAAATGACGAGATGCAAATTATTTTAATCATAAAATCGTTGCACCGCCCCTTTAAATATATATATCCTGTATATTTGCTGGTTAGTTGTTGTAAACCTCTTAATGTCGTGTTATTTGTTTGTTGTTGTAGGTGTGTGAATGCATATGTTGTACCCCACTTCTACTTGGGCCTTCAATGGCCAGTAGTATCCTCTAAATAAAATTAAAAAAACAAGTGAGCAGTAAAAATCTGGAAGACAAAAGTAAACACAGAGCCGTGCAAAAAGGCATTCAGTATATGAAACAGATACAGATATGGGCCTCTGGCAGTCCATCGGTTCAGCCTCCACACCGCCTAAAGACGGCAGTGTTGCAATATTACGAACCAGCGCACAGGTAGACAGTTACCAAAAATCCAAACACAAAAAACTCACATCAGCGCTGTGCGAGTGTATATTTTTGTGTATTTGGATTTTGAGTAACTGGTCTACCTGTGCACTGGTTCGTAATTATGCCGTACCAACTCGCCCAATCTGCCGTATTAATAGTGTTGCAAAATACTTAGATCAACTATAATGCTAATGCCTGCAGTGTATAAAAGCAAGCTACTCGTCGGAACGAGCTTGACGGTACGAGAATAAAGAGAATGTTTTCACAGTTAAACTCAGAGTCTGTTGCACCGTCTCTTCCGTCCTCAAGATCGAAAGTGCTACAGATTGGTGACCTGGACATGATGATTGACTCCGAGCACCTGCTATCCAGGGGAATGTTCTTCGTGGCCAAGGGCACAGCAATGGCTCTGCCTTTTCGGACGAAAATGCAGTAGGCACATATTCAACTTTCTCAGCCTCCACATCTGCAGCGCCTCCGCAACCACCTCTGCTCTGTCGCATCTAGCACCGGCATCTCCCAGCAATGGGCTGCGACCACCTTGCTTGCCCCACCGGCTTGGCAAGTGAATATTCATCGACATCTTCACACTGTTCACAAGGCATGTTGCTAGCCGACCAGGGTCTCCTCATCGTTGCCATGTCAGGCATTCGCTCTCAGTTCAGTTCCTCATCTTAGGGGATGTTGCATCGGCCCCGCAGTCGGCCGGCATCCCCCTTTCAGTCCGAGGCTGTACACTCCAAACTGATCGAGCCGGACTGAAAGCACGACAGGGTCGATTTCCCCCGTCTGCTGCCTCATTTCTTGACCTCGGCGTCAACTACCATGCACGGCTTCCAAACGCTCTCTTTCCTGCTCTCTAGTATATCATCCTGCTTGCGGTACATGTCAACAGCAACGACACCTCTCTGGAGCCGCAATCACTTCAACAAAATCGTGCCATTCCTCACAGTGCAGAGCTGAGGGCGATAGCTCTGCGGCAGTCTATCGGTTCAGCCTTGGCATCGCCAAAGATGACAGTGCTACTCATACTCGTCACCACGAGCTCAACGACATGAGAATAAACAGAATGTTTTTATTGCTCGGAGTCGGTCGCAACATCTTTTCCGTCCACAACATTGTATACTCTATAGGTAGTAAGCAAGAGACACACTTCAGATGAAAAGAACAAATGCTCAGATCACACATGCCACGGGTGTCCAAAATTATCCATCATGTTGAATATTGTTTTTTTTTTTAATTCTAACAGAAGACAAACATCAATATCGCGCAATCAAAATGAATACTTACGAAACACCTAAGTCGCAGTTTAAGTGCTCATCGCTGAGCTGCGGCTGTGGCATATATGTATTTATTTAAAAGTGCACCGATGATAAAACCTTCAGGTTTGGCAACAATACCGAGATTACAACGGTTGTTGTCCATTATAAAATACAAAAGAAATAAAAAATACCGGAAACAATGCAAGGTACAAATCTGCACAACAGGCTTCCGAATTCAACTACTTCGTCGTACTGGAGTTTGTTACAGTAATAACAGCTTTGGATGGGCTGTGAGGACAGCATTCACACTGAACTGGGTGCCTTGGTGGCTATCACCAGTGTTGAGGAGTTGCCACTCCAGAGTTGGAACGATTCCGCACTTCCACAACCCTGGAATCGAATGCAAATAAAATGGTGGCAGCACTGGAATGGAATGGGAATGAAATTAGTAGTTACATTTTGCCCAGAATAGAGTAGGAATGGAATAGGCTTTGTTCTAATGCGAGCTGCTTAGATGCCGTCAAAGGGGCTTTCGAAACGGCATTATTGCACTTAGGTAACTGACGGTTTGGTTATCTGACTGCTTATGTTCCTTCGAGGATGAAAGTGGCAACCCCAGTGAAGCAACCCAAACTGTAGAGTTGTAGGCTGACAAGGGCAATTTACTCGATCTTAATCCAGGGTAAGGGTTTTGTACCTCAGCGTTCCAAAAACTACCCGTGCCCAGCACTTTTCAATCTGTGTTGTCACGTGACACGACCCACCGGAGTAACTCGGATCTATTTGGGTAAGAGTTGGAACACAGCCAAAGTGTCGTTCCTGGTGCTGCGAGATGCAACCATAAGGCTGTTGGGACCATGTGTGATTACAGCACCAGTTGCAGGCCACCAGGCAGGGACAGTGTCACACCGCCCGCACTTCGTTAATACACGTGACTCCTCACTTATTATGTATCTCGTAAAAGTGGAGGACATATACGGTTCTTTTGTGGAAAAGATGGGCGACTTAGTTTTCCTCTCTGTTACGAGGCTTTTACACCTGGTGGTGCGATCAATATCTGCAGTGCCCCCATACCAATTGCCACTAGTGCTATGTGCGACCAAAGCTCAACTTAGTAAAATCAATGATTGCGGGTAGGGTTTTGAATTTTGCAGTTGTCTACGCATTTCACAACGCCAGCTTTACGCCGACGTTATTTTCCGGTAACTTAGTACTAGCTGTCAAGTGCCATTTTCACAATCGGGAGGGATTGAGAGGAATGGAATGCAGCAGTTCAGCCATTCCAGGAGTGGGAATGGGCCCAGTTTTCCCTTTCCAGGAGTTCAAAGGAATGGAATTAGTATTAGAAAATTCCAATTCTCTGCAATGGAGTTGGGTGGAATGGGGAATCTTTTGTTTGTTTGCACGCCTAGAATGTTTGAGATGACTCGAGAATCTTGTTTGTTCGAGCTCAGAACCTTCTAGATACCTACGGGCTTACAAAAAGAGCTTCGCATGGCTGCTCGAGTCAGTCGTCCTTTTGTCGCTGTCAAAGTATGTGCGGTCTTTGTTACTTTATGTTTCTCGGCACAAGTTCGCTGCATTTAACATTGATCTGAAGTTTTATTAATCAAGTTTGTTTTTGTTCATGACATATTGGTGGATGTGCAGGGTAACGCAGTCTATGCCCATAAAGCGTACCATCTGTGAACACGATAACTCTGAAGACGACGATCGTAAAGGCGACGTCCTTGAAATCATCCGGGGACGACTCCAACTCTGACACCAACGACGACCTCAACTATGGCCTCGGATGCGACCCGGACAATGAACTTGACAAAGCCCCTGGCTACCACACTTAGACGAAAACATCATGACGACTTCTACGCTGATGATGAAACGGACGACAACTCCAAAGACCAAACCCGGCAACAATGTCAACAACCAACCTGACAACGGCCTCGATGACAAAGAGTCTTCAACCGTGGTGACGAGACTGATGACGACACTGATGATGACCCAGGCGAAGACTCAAACAATTTCATGGAAGACGATCCCGACTACAGCTTTGACAGTTATCCAAGGACAATCCGGACGATGACTTTAAAGGGCAACTCCGGCCAAAACTCGAAATTAAAGAAATTACTGGTATCGCTGTAGTGACACAAAATACGACCCCAGCCAAAATATTGCGTCCGTGGGATGCCGCATTCTCAACTAACGCCGATAATAAAAATGTGACCCGCCGCGAGCCGCTGCACCTTAGCGGTCGGCTAGCGGGTTGCCGATCACTAAAGCAACATTGGGCCGTGACGTCAGTATCGTTCTTTTTTTCCTCCAAGCGTTACGCGGAGTGCGCTTCTTTGAGCCGCTACCACCGCTACTTGGACTTGTGATTGTCATGTTTAGCCATTGCTTTTATCTGTAGCCCGTGTAGCTTCGGTATAGCCTTTTGTTTATTTGCTTGTGAGGACTCAAAGACTGGTTTTAGTGAGCAACTCGTAGCGCCCAAGACTGCCCAGCTGTTCCTCGAAGGATGCCGAGTGGAACTTGTAGTGCTGTGGGCTGCTCAAACAACCCGCTGCACAACCTGGAGGTGCTTTTTCACAAGTTTCCAACGTACCAGAAATTGAAGAAGGTGTGGGTAAACGCTGTTCGACGAGTGGACTTTGGCTTTTACGCGCCCAAGGAAAAAAGAATGCAAAAACAGACATGCACAGCCCTAACGCAGCAGCCCGTGCCGGAAAGCCTCAAAGCTTCGTGTCCGTTACTGACCCGCAGCGCGAAAGCGAGAGGGCCCCCAGTACTGTACTTCACTGGCAGCGCGTCGTAGAGCAATGCCGCTCCATCCACGGAGCCCCGATGACAATTTAGGCCTAGCGACAGAGTACGGAAGACTGCACACACGGTGACAGCAGCTGAGTACGGTACTGAACGAGTTCACTCGTTTTCCAGTCGCTACCTTTTGGGTATACTAGCGACAAGTACGGCATGGCACACGCACGGCGGCAGCGGCCGCCGAGTACGGCACTGTACGAGTTTACGGGTTTTCCAGTCACTAGCTTTTGGGTATACGCACTAACTCTTCCTACATGTGCTGGATAACTACCACATATACAGAATTAAAATAAAATCAGCTTACCTCCTACCTTTAGACGGCTAGCGCAACAGAAGTAGCTGCTGATCAACCTGCGTACTCGTTGAACGAGAACGATCCTGACGTCACGTTCACATAGCGGCTGATTTCTAGTGCTGCCAGGGCCTCGAGCGGCTAGTTTCGGTTTTGTTGGCCATGCCCCAAACAAAACTTTGAGGCGTCCATATCTTTAAAACTACGCACAATAACGAGGAAAAAATTACACCTTGCAATTCAGGGACGCTGACTGCACTAAAAACAGTCATAATCCCAAAATTGAAAGTATGGTACGGAGTTGCCCTTTAACGACAACCACGACTACAAACTTGACGGCGACCTTGATGATGAACCCGATGACAATACCTACGGCAAGTGTGGTATCTGTCACGAAGACGAACAGGACGACGACGCCTGGTATGTCACTCACCGAACGGAGGAAGTTTGCCAGCTTGGTCGCATTTTGATGCAAGCCACAACTTCCTGACGATGACTGCTACAATCTTTGTCACCACGACACCCAGTTTCAGCCTGGCTACCCACTGTGAATCTAAACACCAATTCATCGTCGCAGCAAGGAACTGTTAAAGTGGTGCTTCAACCTCAAGGTTATTCGCTACATGAGACCTAAGTTGTAAGTCGTTGGCCAATGGCACATCAACATTGTCACGCTGCCCTCTGCGACCCGTAGGCGATTCACGTCTTCCGACTCAACTGAACTAGGTATGCTCGGTAGGACTGTGAAAATCTGCTATTTACGAGACTCTGTATTTTGACCTAGTCTTGTTTAAGCTGTTAATTTAATTTTGTGTTGCATAAAGACGATGAGTCTTTCACAAGAGGGGAGTAATGCCACGTGCAAATAGCCGAGTCAGCAGCGTGATTGACTCACATGCCGCTTACCCCGCCAGCGCATGTCCTTCTTTCTTTTGTTTGCGTGACTGGAATGATGAGACGACTCTAAATTTTTTTTGTTCGAGCTCAGAAACTTTTAGATACCCACGCGCTTACAAAAGTACCTTCGCTTGGCTGCTTGAGGCAGTTGTCCTTTCGACACCATCAAAAGTCTTTGTTAATTTATGTTTCTCAGCACAAGTTCGGCGCATTACACACTGATTTTAAGTTTAATAAAGAAGTATGTTTTTATTCGTGACAATATTTAGATTAATTTTGATAATTCAATCTTCTGATATTTCAAACTAAAGTGTGTGGCTTCCAGTGCCCGTTTGCTCAAGCGCTAACCGCGGCTAAAGTTAACCGCAGTACCTAGGAGAGGGATTTTGAAATCACGTGACTGGCTCGGCAGGAATGCAGGGAAACATGGCGGTGCCCCGGTGAGTGAGGCCGCTCGCTTTGAAACTAATATGTCGTTGTAGCTGCAATATTGGGCGCGTTAGTCAGCAATGAATGGTGCCAGAGGCTTTCGCTTTGTCTTACCTCATTAAAATCGCAAAGCATGAGCATATGACCTCGCCGCATTTTTTAGACAGTCTTTCGATTCTTGCCATTCCTAAGCCTAAATGAACGCGATAAATGTTAGCATGGCAATGTCTTTGGAAAGTGGATTGCCTTGACTCAATCGGCCGGGTATTAATAGCACACAAAAGCAGACAGCGTCCCAATAGGCCATATTAGACCTTTCTCTAAATTTCCCAAGCACCGAGGTGCAGGCTACAAGTGTAGTTACATGCGTTGCACGTGCTGGCGTCTGTAGTAACTGTTCTAAAGCAAAAAGTCTAAAACAAATTTTGTCTTGCACGTGCGTTGGTCAAATATTTATTATGCTTATTTACTTCGAATCTTTTATAAGAGGAAGGCCAGTGCGCGCGGACCGCAGAATTATACTTTCAGCGTTCTTCTCGATGCTTGGGTAATTTAGAAAAAGGTCTATAGGGATGCTGTTTGCTTTTGTGTGCAATCAATACCCGACCGATAGAGTCAAGACAATCCGCTTTCCAAAGATGTTGCTAAGCCGACAATTACCACATTCATTTAGGCTTAGGAATGGCCAGAGTCGAAAGACTATCTAAAATATGTGGCAAGAGCCTTGCTCATGCTTTGTGATGAAGTGAGGTAAGGCAAAGCGAAAGCCTCCTGCACCATTCGTTGCTGACTAACGCGCCCGGTATTGCATCTACAACGACATATTAGTTCCAAAGCGTGCGGCGCTCACTCACCGGGGCACCGCCACGCTTCCCCGCATGCCTACCGAGCCAGTCACGTGATTTGAAAATCCCTCTCCTAGGTACTGCGGCTAACTTCAGCCGCGGTTAGCGCTTCGAGCAAACTGGCCCTGGAGTTTGAAATAATGAGAGTCGACTGTAAAACACCATTTTTGCTACCCCAAGTAGCAATTTATTTTAGTGTAATTTCTGGAATCTTTTATTCAGACCGAACACTTCTTTTTCAATAAGCTTGTCGGCATAAAATTTAGACTATTTTTTATAGCCTAAACGTAGCAAGCGTTCAAAACAAATACAACCTAGTGCATCAGATACACAGAAAACACAATATTAGCAAATGCTACTTTTATTGAACACATCTGGAGTTTCTGTTGGATACATACAGCGCTGTGAAGAAGTATACCATTCTTATATGAAAATAAGCTTCCCACCAGTGAAATTTCTCAAGTTGGACAGCCTTGTTGTAAGTCAGGCACGTTAAAGAGAACCCTGCCCAAGTTTTCATAGACACCCTTACAAAGTTGTTTCATCCGTACAATAGCGACTTCAAGGTATATGTGTAGAAACTTCCCAAAGTGCAAACATTATGTGAAGAAACTGCATTTCAAAGTTGACGTCCTCGCAACCCCCCCTATCGGTAGCTGCTCTACCGGCAACAATGAAAAGAACTATAGAAAGACCGCTGAGGCCACATAACGTAAGACATGGTGTCTAAGATTCGCCATGGACAGCATTGTTGGTAGTTGGACTTGTTTGTGCTCACTCTTTTACCCAGTCTGTCGATTGACAGCTATTTAGAGTGCATGATAGGAACTATTTGTGCTGTAGACATAAAAACATGTACATGTTGCCCCCCCCCCCCCCCCCCCCCCACTTTGAATCTGGCAGGCGAGACCACTCGAAAATGTTTGAGAGTAGCTGTGTAGAACTGACATGTTCTAACATTCTGATGACACAATTATTCATATTAAAAGGTATGCTTAACCGAAATTCGAAGCTTGCAAAACAACACTGGGGCGGTAGGCGGGACGCTGCAAAACCCCCAAAACATCACACATACAGCATTATTTCTAACGGATGGCCGTATTTTTGGAAACATGTGGGATTCAACAAGGCCGACGAGACATGTGATGTCGCGATTCTCATTCCCTCTCCTCTAGGCTTCATCCCCTTAAGCAGGCGAACCGAAGCGGGAATGAGGGAAGCGAGGCCGCTTCCCCTCATTCTAAAGTGTACCAGGAGAAGTATGATGTCACATTTCTTGTTTGATTGTGCCCTTTCCTTTCCAAGAATACGGCCATCCGTTTGAGATATTAATGTATGAGTGATGTTTCGGAGTTTGTAGAGCTCCCCCATTCAAAGCTTCCGCGGCCTTATTTTATGAAATCCAAATTTTGGTCCAGCATCCTTTTAAACAAGCTTTTTTCAAATATTAGCATAATGAACATACAATTGGACAACTTGCTAACTCACAACAGCATCCTCCCGATGATGCCGTACAAAGGTTCTGTCACGCGCACCAACCGAGGGGATTGCTGCAAGTCCATCCACCCTCAACTTTTAGTCACCTTTGAGACTGAAGAACTGCTGTATGAGGCCCGTCCAGCCACTGCGCACACAAAGAGAAACACGGGAAATAACACTCAGTGACGAGCAAAGTCTCTGGGCGGAAAGCCCTCCATGACAAACGAGCACTGTTGGGTTACGGCAACGGCGTAATACACAGGTTCTGCTTCTTGGATGCCTTCACCGCTGCGGTGGGTGGTCGTAGCTAGTCGTAGCAGATAGTGTCACGTTTGTTGCTCGTACCAAAACACCAAAGCCGTGTAGTATTCTTGTTGCCGAAGTTCATAAGCCTACGTTCCCGGTCTACACACACTACACAAAGCCAGCCACGAGCAAAGCTAGCTAACCCCGTTTCTGTTTCGGCGACAAGCCACCAGGGCGGTGACACCGCCGCTGAAACTTCTGCCTCGGCTCTTCAAACCAGGGCCCCTCAGTGCACAAGCATGACACTTGCTAGGCTGCTCTGCCTGTACCAAGTGACACGTGCCCGCATGTTCCCTCTCATAATTCTTCTGACTGTACGTGCCCCGTATTGTACACGGCCATACTGTGCACATGGCGAAAGTTCCCTTTTGAAAGTGCTCCACGGTCGGCTTACAATGCTGCGAACACATAGCACATGACCACTATAGGTGACGACACTTGGGACACTTGCCATCCGTCGTTGTGGCGCAAAGTCGCTTTCTCAGTCGTCCTCACAAGGGGCAAGGAAAGGCAGGCACTGCATAAAAAATCAATACATATTATAACACTGGCTGTGGCAAACTAGTTTCAAAGATGATACAGTCATGTCTTCTTAATATGGACACCTCCGTACTATAAAAATATTTTTTTTCTATAATGTAAGGTGTTTATATGAGAAAATTAAATTTAAAACACAAATTGGATAACAAGCATAACCAAACAAACAGTTTATTCAGCTAAAAGATAATGAGATGTGAGTTTGCTCTATCGCTTCAGAGCCGTTTAACATGTAGCACTACTGTCGTTTACAAGAACAGATACCCAGGCTGTAAAGTGATGATCGGCTGAATAGCAAAAGATGTTGCACTGTATGCACAAGCCGGATGTAATTGAGACTTAGCTGCCGGCAGTTAGGATCCTATAATCTTATGATCGCAGGCGGGAATTACATCTGGTGCCTACGGCTGGAATAATGTCTCGCTTCGTAATAGAAAAAGCACAAAAAAAACACAGGATGGAGAAACCGGGTGTCACAAATTCAGGCTTCTCTTCATTTTTTAAAATACTTTTATGATCTTTTTTTTGGACCACTTTAAGTGTTGGTACGGTCAAAAAGGGGGAGTGTGGTGCCACTTTTAATCTCAGTTCGTCCCGTCGTAGTTCCTTTCTAAGTCCCCAACGAATTTGCTCGTTTGCGGAATGGGTTTTTGTTAACGGGCGACGTAGATCATCCCAGGTCACAGTTTGTGGCTTTGACCTCGCGGACGGAGGGGTGCGTATGCTGGCTC
Source organism: Ixodes scapularis (assembly GCF_016920785.2). Taxonomy (NCBI): domain Eukaryota; kingdom Metazoa; phylum Arthropoda; class Arachnida; order Ixodida; family Ixodidae; genus Ixodes; species Ixodes scapularis. Next base: position 89,467,625 of record NW_024609857.1, read on the forward strand.
GCGTATGGTGCCGATTTGACATGCAGGGGCACCGCCGGGATACAAAGATGTTTACGCTGGCTAGCGCGCTTTTTGAAGGCGGCGGCTTTGCTCAGAATGCCGCCTGTCGTGTTCTATGTATCGGCGATAATTGATGTTTTTGGACTCGTACGGGGGAATGGATGGGCACATATGTTTGGTTGTCTGAAAAATGTAATAGGTTTTGCCATTTGGGTCGTTGCTGTGTAGCTTTGTTTTTCTTGAAAGTTGACTGACCCGAAAGGCGGGGAAACGGGAGGTTGGTCGGTAGACGAGCCTATAAAAGGGGGTTCGGGAACAAAGAAGGTAGTCCAACCCCAGAGCTGGCCGGGTCGCTACTCAACGCGGTTACTCCCTGCAGATGAGTCTTGGAACGTGTAATTTTTGGCTTCTGCCCTGCCTGTCGGACAAGTGTTTGAGTTTGTTGTGCTGAAGCGTGTGTGGCTGTGTGGTGCGCGGTGTCGACCTCATCAAGCCTCTAATTGGACCGCTGGACTTCGAGACGCCGTTCTGTGGCCGACAACTCCAGACTACGGACTGCTCTGGACTTGGCACCTACCGGAAAGCTAAGCCTGGTTTTCTAGGACTTGTCTACTGCATTCTCTGGCTCTGAAGTACGAATTGTTGAATGTTGGGAAGATTTTTACACAGTGCTACTTTCTGTCGCGACTGTTTTGGGGGATTATCCCATGTGTGTAGCGGTAACGTTCGAGCTCCATCTCGGTTTGCTCTCGTTGTTAGTGTCGGGTTTTCGTCACTGTTTTGTTGGCTTATTCCGGTTTTATGAGCGTCAAGTCTTTTTAGTATTAGTTTCTGGCTCGCAGGGCTCCATAGCTTTGAGCTGGAGTGTGATTTGTGTTGAGTGCTCTATTGCCGTGTACAGCTTAGTTTTTCACTTTATTAAATCTAATCTTTTGTTTGCTTATCCTCCCTGTGTCATCATCTTTCTCTACTGATTATACACCAGGCGTGGACCTAGCGCTAGTCAATGGTCGAACTTAGCTCTCTTGTTCTTTTCCCGTAATTTCTCGTTTATTCTCAGAGTGGATCATTGAATTATTTTTATTAATTTGAACCCCACTCCGTGACACCGAAACAGATGGGAAAGCACCACAACATATTAAACTCGTCGAACATTAAATGTTCTTGAATTATACCTCACCCATGCTTGCTACGTGATGAAGCCCAAAGGTTAGTTCAATGCCAATCAATATTAAATGTCTTTAGATGGGCACCTGCTGCCCGATCATGGCCTTTATAGCAAAGCACTGTTCACACATTTGCGAGTCCTGCAGTGCCTTGTGGAATGGTGGGCGATACTTGCCGTTCCGCAAGGCACTGCAAGACAGATCAGGCTCAACTTTTGAATGTCGACGTGCTTACGGAATGCTGCAGCAAACCAATCATTCGCCGAGGGAAAAAGAAAGGAAGCTGCATGCCTCCGTGTTCTCATTGCCAGTGTTTTCTGCTCTGCTATGTACCCTGCTTGTGTGCTGTGATTTGTAAGCCAGCGCGGGATATATTTCCTTGATTTGTTTGTCTGTTCAGCTGTGCGAGGTTGTGATTGAAACAACCAAGAAGTATAGACCGCCAATCTTTTCATCAAGCTAAGGCTTCGCTCATCCGAACCGGGGACGATGACTGCTGTTGTTTACACGATTTTCGACAGCTATGTGGAGTGGCTTTGTGTTTAAAATTGCAATCCTAAGTGCAAAAAGAAGTTACCGCAGACTATATTGTTAAAGGTTGATTTCAACTGGCAGGCTCTGGCTACAACCACCTTAATATTCATTCAACATTGTTTGCATTTCTACTTACCCGTGATCGCTTCATTTGCCAAACACGTTAGTGGCCGGTCACCTTACCAATGAAACTAATGTGCTGGTGTCTCCGGCGAAGAATTCCCTCAGGGCTACATGCAATGCACAACCCAGTTTGTAGCCCGTTGTGACTGAAAGCTTTCACACTGGGGAAACGTTGTTGTCACAAACGCAGTCAAAGAATGCGATAGGATTGAGGGAACAGGGGGATTGTCCAAGTTGACTGACTGCATGAGCATATGTTTCTATCGCCACCGTGTTTCCTCCACGCAGGCGACGGAGAAAACGATATAGAGACTCCTCGCGCTTGCCAATGCCAAGTTTCTCTAAAACGTCGAAATACGAGACACCCAGCAGCGAAGTGTCGATATTGCCGGAGAGAGCGGCGGGACAACGATCAGCGCAGGATCGCGGCTTCGCCACTCTTATGCGACGGTGTCTTCGGTTTCCGCTCTCTGCAGCTTCCACCGGGACGCTAGCCGTGCCTAATTGTGCTAGCTTTGGGCACCACAGTTCATAGGGTTCACAGCGCCCGAGCGAAAGCTCGCGCAAAAGAACCGGCGAGCAGTCGAGTCGTTTCCAATCGACGGGGTGGCTAAACGCCGGTTGTGTGAATCGGGCTTAACGCCTGAGCCGGCTTGCTCAAAGCAAATCTAACGTTCTTGTATGTCATGTAATAAAAATCTGAGACGTGCTACATTCTATACAAACTTGATAAAAAAAATCAAACACTCACCTTCGGCTTCCGCCGTACCGCTTCAAGGCAGAAGCAACATGGCGCTCGACGTTTTGGGGTGTTGGGCTGGGGTGTTTTCAGTGTTGCTTACACGCCTAGTCGTGTAAACCGAAGCCGAAACACCAATTTTTACTACCCGAAGTACTTTTTTGACGATTTATCACTAGCAGAGCGTGTAAAAATATGCTAACGAGTGAAAATGGGGTGTAAACAGGCGAAATATTACATTTTCGCTAACAGTGTAGCTTTCTAGGAGCAACCTCCCTGAAGGGAGGGTCGGCCCCGTGCTCTTCGTCGTTCGTTGCGATGACGCGAAATAACAAGCCGTCTTGGTACCAGTACGAACCGTAGTGCTCATTAACTCGCCTGCCAGCGTTCCCGGTGTAAACTGCAATTTCCGCAATTCTTAAAGCACCGACTGACAAACTCATCCGTCAACGTACCTAGTGTCAACTGCTATTTCAGCGATTTTTCCGACACCAGCTGACAAACTCGGACGCCTGCGTTTCGGGCGTCAACTGTTATTCCAGCAATTTTCCGACACCCGCTGACAAAAACCGATCTGCTCCGCGGGTCTCGACAAGTATTTACTTTCTCACACACTTTACCACAAGAAACTTTATTTGGTCCCATAGTGCAGGTGTCTTAAGTGTGCAACAAGTCCCGGCTATTTCAACTCCTGCCAACTGTATCCTGCCTTCCAGCGAGCATGCGGTGGCCTCTCCTCTGCCTTTGAAGCCGACTTTCTTACATTTTACCCGCAGTCTTCGTCACCCTAGGTTTGAATCACCTTCTTCCAACTGCTATTCTGGAGGTGCTGGAGAGAGCGCGTCAGCAACATCGACCTTCAAGTCATTTCGGTAATCGACCCGAGGAGACACCTGCTGAGCTCTGCTGTAAGGCAAGTCGCCTAAATTCCAACAGTATTTGTCTTGACGTGCATCGTTAGCGTTAGCGAACAGCCAGCTCAACTAATCTGTGGGACTCCCTGGGGTTGACCAGAAGCAGAGGCATACCAACCAGTCCCCACTTTGGAGGCGCCATTTTTAGTGGGCTGCTGAATAAATATTTCCGCCCGATTGGCCTCCACCTGGTTCGCTCTTTCAAGAAGTCATACGTAAAATTAAATGAGAGTAAACATTTTACTGTTCCTTGGCGTCGACGTCTCGATGACCACCCAGGGCCCCCTCACGCTCCTCT
>NW_024609857.1:89471498-89578462 GCF_016920785.2 Ixodes scapularis
TAGACTATATACAAAGCGTCACTTTGAGACAAATTTAGACCCGAGTAAGTGTACGCAAGGACGCCTAAAGCAAAACAGCGTCACGGTTGGCATAATACGTTGTCGATAATCTATACTTTAAATCTTTTTCAGGATTCTTCCATCTTCACCCTGCTGACCTGTCCGTCCGCAAACCTCGGAAAGGCGCTCGTCAATATCACCATCTTTCGACCACGTTGGTCTGTGGCAGATCACACCTTCAGGCCTCCTTTCTACCACAGTAAGAAAGGCAGCGTCTCCTCTACATAGGTGGAATATGGGGACGGTGCACAGGACAGGGCATACTCGCGATGGGATATATATATATATATTTGGGCAAATGAGGTCGTATATATATATATATATATATATATATATATATATATATATATATATATATATATATATGGGTGGTTTCATCTCAAATCGTGCAGGCAAAAAGGGTCGAATTTTTAATTTCGATGAAAAAAATATATGTTATGGCGCCGTTTCTGAAAACGCAGTCGCCATAAACCGCAAGTTCGTTGGATTTTTTGTTCTCGACTTATGAATTTTTAAAGAGGCCGCGGCGAAAAGCAGTGTTTTTCACACCCGTCGTGGGTCGGATGTTTCGCTTGATCTCCCGCTGTGAATTTTCAGTCCACATTATATTATTTTTTTTCAAGCACTCTGTGGAAACATTTAAAAGGCTCCAATACCATAAAAAAATTTTAGCCGTTTTGCTTTTTTTCTGTAAAAATGTCAAAAACGCCCCCTCGGTCAATTGTTGACGAAATTTGACAATTAATTACTCGCGATCTACTTGGGTTACATCGATACTTTTTATGTCGATGGAGAGCCCAAAACACGTTCTTTATATGCATTATAAAATGACTCGGCTGTATAAAATATTCTTTGCGGTAAGTTTACGTTAATGTTATGTGAAAACCAAAAAGTACCATTTTTGAAATTCATTTTCTCAAAAAACCCATTTTTTATTTTTTTTATTTTTTGTTAAAATGTAGATGTGATAGTTTTCTACGCGAAAATCAAGTCGAGAAAGTGTATATTTTGTTTGTATGTTTTATATTTAAGAATCAATATCGTACAAAAACGTGTTTTTACGGCTCGAAATTGACTTGCGAATTGCGCGTCTTCACAAGCTTGGAAATGTTTTTTTTTTCTTTTTTTCGACGTTCCCACATAAAAATGAAATACAGTATTTCCACCCTCTTATATTTATTGATTATTTAAATTTTATTATAGGCGGCAAGCTACATCGGAGGAGTTCCAAAAAGAGAAAGCAACACTTCTTAACAGACCAGCAGGTGTCGTAAACTTTTAACGTGTAGGAGTCGGCAGACGTCGTCGTATTGATTCGGGGCCCTCATTGGCCTGCATGAACGTCCTGCCCTTTCGGAGCCAGCAGATGACCACGACCTTTCGCGCTCGTTGTGTTAGATAGGACGGCCCGTGACAGTAAAGCGAGCAGCGCACCCTGTGTCACGAGGAGTGAAATGGTACGATTGTGTCGTTGACGCGGCGAACAGTGAGAGCCACCCAGGAGGAGTCAGTCAGAGTATTGCACAAGGGAAAGCAAAGGAATCGTTGCCTGAAAGGATGAGGACACCACGGCCTTACAATATTGACGGTCAACAACTGTTCTGCCAGCCAAAACAACGCCGCGTGCGCGCTAAAACCGGCGGCACGGGACAGAAATCCCGCAGACGCACACACGAAGATGGGCCGGTTTCGTTAGGGATATGGGGAAATTTGAAACCAGCCATCCGTGCATGCGTGAAACGATACCACCTGTTTGCCCTAGCTTCGTGCGCCCTATCCTTACCTTGAAACGGCCGTGCTCTCTCTCTCTCTCTCCGGGGAGATCCGATAGCACCGAAGGGTTATCTATTAAACTTGAGAAAGAAAACGAGAAGGGACTGTTTAAGTTTAATTATCCCCGCCAACCCGCTCGTTCTGTCCTTATAAAGGGTTATCTCTTTTGGAAACCGCAAAGCCCGGAGACTGACATTAAAACGAGCGTGTTGGTAACGTGCCAGAAAACGTTGGTAACGCCCCCGTGCCAGAAAAAGCACCAGACCAATTATGTAACCTGCTGCAAAGAGTGCGTGTATTCGGTTCCCATGTCCTGCGGTGCTAAATACATCGGACAGACGGGCCGATGCCTAAACGATCGGGTGAGGGAACATGCAAACGAGATCAAGAAAGCCGCCTCCGGAGATTTGTTACCACCCGATTGCCAAACACACCTCTGAGTGCAGCGAACTCTGTTCGGCCGATCTTCCCTCGACCACCTGGATTGGAGGTCACGCCTCAAGATACGGACGAGAGATCATGGAGGCCTTCGCCATGCACTACAGTCAGAGCAACTTCGGGTCCCCGTCTATAGGCTTATCCAGGAGGGAGATAAACTTCCTGGGGCCAGAGCTGACGTCCTTCGTTTCAGCGGCTCCGAGCGATTAGATGTCTACCCCACGGGATCGTCCCTCATTTCCCTGGCTCTACACTCTCTCCCATTGCTTTCCCCCTTTCTAGTGTAGCGTCTTTCACCCTCCCCTCCTTCACCTATATATGCAAACTTCGGGTCAATAAATGTTGTTGCTAGTTGGAAGTCTTCGTTGTCCGTCCCCCCTTTCTATGTATCTTCCTCATGTCTAATAAATATACTTGTGTTTGTATTCTGCCCGGAGACTAGTTGGGTCGAAGTCAGCCTCCTTGTCAACTATAACCGTTTGTGAAGAGTGGGCTTCTCCCGAGATGAAAAGTTAGCGCCGGCTGACGTGTTCTTTTGAAAAAGGGAAGGGGAAAGAGAAAGTTTGAGTAACCGCAGAAACTACCTCGAAAGCTCCTCTCCCGATATGAAGCTTGAGGCATAGTCTCGGTTACCTTCTCGCGCATCGCTGCTCGAATCTATTCTTCATTTTGTTTCGCACAGCCACTGTTCCGCACAGCCGTCGTGGATGTGCGTAATAGAGGGAGGAACAGATTCGAGCATCATCTGGACGCCGTCATCCTGCCAGACTTCAGTGTCGTGATCGACTCGTGTGTGTTTCTTCGCCCCGCTCAACTTTGTTTCTCGGGTGCGGTTTTTTCCGAACGTTCTTTTTTTTTCTCAATGTTTTCTTACTAACTGTTTGTTAGCACTGTTCAGTTGTTGGGTTTATTTCGTCATGGCGTAGCGGCCTGGCGGCGATGTAGAGAGCGTGTTCGCACGCATTTGGTTGCGTCCCGTTTAGGGAATGCCCGGAGGAGTTGGTTTTTGTTCTTGCCATGTGCGGCTGAGTTTTCCCGTCTTTATTAAATTATTGATTTTTTTGTTTTACCTTTACGTGCCGTCGACTTCTTTGTCTGACTCTCCACCAGGCGTAGACCTATCGCCTTGCCACCACTCGAACCTAAATACTTTATTTTTTTAACGCAATTTTCGTTAAGATCGGAGTTGGTCAATTTAATTCCTATTTATTTATTTTTATTTCCTACCCCTCTCCATGACACACTCTCTGTGTGTTTCGGACCGTTTCTGTGTCACCACTTTTGTGTATTACGGAAGTGAAAGGGACATTCCCTGGTGGCCTGTGCGATGTGCGGTGAAGAAACCTTCTGTGTTTGGTTTCGGAAAGAATTGTATATAATATATCAACTACGTGGTGACTTTCTTTGTCTTAGTAATATGACAGCTAATAGCTAGTCGTGCTAGCTTACTGTGAAAGGTTTATAAATCGAAACAATACAACGTCTGTGCCTTTTGGTTATGGAAAGTCTAGTAGGCCTGCTGATTTGGTTAGATATGTATCTCGTGGTTCCCGCTCTTATCAAAACATACATAAATATTCAATACCACAAAATCCGTTTAAATTGATTACAAAATGCAGAAGAAAATTCAAGAAAACTTTTTCACAATTCATAGAGACGCATGGGTCGCTATGTCTGACTTAGGTCTTGCAAAACAAAGACGTCTTTTTCCGATATTTAGGCCTAAATATAAAACATACAAACAAAATATACACTTTCTAGGCTTGATTTTCGTGTAGACAACTATCATACCTACATTTTAACAAAAAATGAAAAAAATAAAAAATGGGTTTTTTGAGAAAATCAATTTCAAAAATGGTACTTTTTCGTTTTTGTATAATATTAACGTAAACGTACCGCAAACAATATTTTATACAGCCGAGTCATTTTATAATAAATATAAAGAGCGTGGTTTGGGCTCTCCGTGGACATAAAAAATATTGGTGTAACCCAAGCAGATCGCCAGTAATTAATTGTCAAAGTTCGTCAACAATTGACCTAGGAGGCGTTTTTGACATTTTTACAGAAAAAAAGCAAAACGCCTACAATTATTTTATGGTATTGAAGCCTTTTAAATGTGTCCACAGAGTGCTTCAAAAAAGGTAATATAATGTGGACTGAAAATCCATGGCGGGAGATCAAGCGAAACATCCGACCCACGACGGGTGAGAAAAACACTGCTTTTCGCCGCGGCCTCTTTAAAAATTCATAAGTCGAGAACAAAAAATCCGACGAACTTGCGGTTTGTGGCGACTGCGGTTTTAGAAACGGCGTCATAACATATAATTTTTTCATCGAAATTAAAAATTCGACCCTTTTTGCCTGCACGATTTGAGATGAAACCACCCATATATATATAGGAACAGCACCTGGGAACAAAAGACGGCACTCGAGAGAAATATGCTCAACAAAATATTAGCCCTTAAAGGAGTTAGCCGAGGAGGTTGCCCAAAAAGTGAGATTGATGAAACGTTTCGGGCCTGGTAGGCTCTTCGTCAGTCAAGTGAGAACACTTCGTTCTCCTTTTCTTTCAATCAAAGAAAAAAACGCCCGGAAAAAAGAAGTTAATTGGAAAAATGCTTACCGTTTAGCGGGTACCTACTCAACTAAATTCTCGCTTAAAAGTTTAATATATCCCGATACCAATGCAATAAATACTATGGAAATAATTAAATATAATATTATTACTGCCATTCTTATCATAAAACCAGTTTTTGGGACATGTGGTTGGGTATAACCCAACTATACCTGGTGTCATGTGAAGCCAATGAGAGGCCCAATGTTACGCGTTTGCTCGTGTCACATTAAACGATGAAGCGAGAAAAAAAAAAAGCAACAGTGCGGTACCGATTAGAAGATCTCAATTAAATGTCCATAAAAAAAGACGGCAATGATCCTTTCGAACTGTTAAGGCCCTTCGGTTCTAAAGTATTAAATTTATAGATAAATTCAGATTCTTTGTTTTTTCGATCTGTGGTGGTTCGAGAGCCCCCCTGGAGTATAATAAAATTAAAATCAGAAAGTCCGTTATGTCCTGCGGAGTTTAAGTGACGGGAAACCGGTCCGGCAACGTGTTTACGTATATGACTTTTATGGAGATTCATGCGTTTTCTTATGCTTGTTTTAGTTTCTCCTATGTATTGAGTTTGGCATTTTCTACATTGAATTAAATAAATAGTATTTTCCGAATTACGATGAAAGGTACCATTTATTTTCCAATTAAAGTTATTCGCTGTGCTACGAATAGAGTTAGCTATAATTATGTCCCCACATAAACTGCATTGGTTATGATTGCACTTGGTGCAACCAATCGGGACCAGGCTACGTCCGATGGAGTTTCGGGACTGTTTAAATAAATCTAATAAATTACGTGGTCTCTTGAACGCTATACCAGGGGGTCGAGGGATAACTGCCTTTAAAGCTGTGTCCATGTGTAAAATATTCATGTGTCGTCTAAGAATATTGTTTATGTTTGGAAGTTTTGACTGGTAAGGTAAGATTAGTCGTAATTCATGATTATTTCTTTTCGGCCGCTCTACTAAACACGCGTTCCGAGAGATCGCTCGACTTTTTGATATAGAATTATTTATTAGCGGTAAGGGGTATCCACGGTTTATGAAATCCTCTCCTAGTGCTCTAGCTTTTATATCAAAATCCTTATCTTCTGAACATAAGCGTCTTAAGCGTAGCATTTGACTGTATGGTATACCTTTTTTGTTTTGTATTGGATGACAGCTTTTATAATGTAGAAATTGACGTCTATCTGTAGGTTTTAGATATAAGGTTGTTTTCAAACCATTTTCAGTAAGTCTTACCTTAATATCTAGAAACTCTATTTCTGTATCAGAGCATTTATACGTAAATTTAATATGTGGATTAAAATTGTTGGCAAAATTAATAAATTCAAAGAGCTTACCTTCCCCATTATTCCAAATTATAAATATGTCGTCTAGGAAACGTTTATAAAAAAGGGGTTTATGCGGGAAGGAGTTAAGTAGCCGCTCTTCTAAAGACATCATATATCTATTTGCATAGGAGGGAGAGAAGCGAGATCCCATTGCTGCGCCATGTATTTGTAAATAATGCTCATTCATAAATGTGAAGTTATTAAGCTCTAAAGCTAGGTGCATAAAAATATTTAAGACGCTTTTACTAACAGTGAGGTCGTTCTCATGAACAATATTAAGAACTGCTTGAATACCTTCATCATGCGGTATATTAGTGTAAAGAGACACTACGTCCATTGTGACAAGCAACGTACTATTAGTCCTAAAATCCATTTGGATATCATTAATCAAATTGAGAAAATGAGAGGAGTCTTTTACGTAGGAAGGGGCACCGGCTGCAGTACTTTTAATTTGTTCGTCAATAAAGGCGGAAATATTCTCTGTATTAGTACCTATTCCCGAAATAATTGGTCTACCTGGGTGATTTTGCTTATGTACTTTCATTAGCATATAGAACTGTCCTGGTCTCGGATTTTCCTGAATGAGATACGTAGAAATGTTTTTCTCTATTTTCTTATTATCTACTAGGTATTTTAATTGTGTTTTTATCGTCTCTCGAAACTTAAGTGTTGGATCATAATCTAGTTTTTTTATAGAACTTAGTGTCGTTCAGTTGTTTAATTGCTTCCGATACATAGTCGGCTGTGTTAACTGTGCATATACCTCCCCCTTTGTCAGCCTGGGCTGTTATGATATCTCTGTTTTCCGTCAGGTTTTTTAAGCATTGCCTATCCTTATAAGTTAAATTATTATTAAGTGGTCTGTCTTTTTTATACGCTGATAAAACATATTTCTGGACCGCCTCTATGTATTTTATGACATTAACATTTTGTTTATTCAACGGCGGAATCCAATAGGATTTGTGTTTATATAAGGGCTCTTGATAAGGAGCTCCTTTGAAAAAAACTTTACAGTGCAATTGCCGTGCAAATTCATTTAAACCTTTGTGGAAGTCCAAATCATCACTATTGTTGCGAGGAGTGGGGCAAAACTTTAATCCCTTCTTGAGAACTATCTCTTCGTGTTTAGAAATTACATAGGAAGAATAATTGAATATTTCAGACTTTTCTCCACCCAAATCTGTAGAATGTTCTGAGTTACATGGATTAGTATGCTGTGTTCTATTAATTAGGCGTGAAAAGAAGTTTTTCCATTTTTCTATTAGGGGCGAGAAAAAAATCCAAGAGTACATTATCTCTAAGTGCCTTACGTCGTTTGGTATTAATTACTTCTCGCTCCTTTTTATGTATGTAATGCTGCAATTCTTTTAATATTATTAAAGGTAAACCAGGGGAAGTTTTTAAAATAATATCGATCTGAGACTCTAAAGCACGAATATTTTCCATTGACTTCTGTATTGTAATGTCCAGTAAAGACATTCTAAAATTAAAAATAGCGCTATCCCATGTCTGCACATTTACATGGGATAACTGTATGGTTGGAGCTGTATATGTGTTATAAAAACCGAACGGAATCTTTTTTTTGTGTGCGGCAGTTTTGCAAAAAAAGTTTATGGGATTCAAATCGAATTAATTTATCGAAACCAACGCGAAGATTAAAAAAGGGTTGGAGAAAAGCCTGTGGGAGTCAATGTGAATCCGACGAACGTCGGCGTTTACATTGTGGAGCGCGTCGAAAACGACCCGCTAAGGGATTTCTATTACGTGCGGAGCCATCCCTCACACTTTGCCGTGAAAGCTGCGGGAATGACTCCGGCAACGATAATAGAACAGAATCTGAAGGCGTGCCAAAAGAAGGAGGAACAACCCCTGAAACCTGCCCACTATGTACCCTCTTCCCTCGGGCAACATCTTCAAATTCAGGGAACCTAGGTGTTAAGGGGCACTTGCGCAGCAAGTGAGTAACTAAAAATTTTTTGAAATGGTTGGCCAATTAAGCTATACCCTCCCTACTTAGGTGTAACCCATCGAAAGACAAAAAGCGATGAGGGGTCTCAAAAAAATAACGGTGATTTAAGAATACTACATTTTCGTAAATAAAAGAGAACTCCCTCAGAAAAAAGTTTAATTCAAAGATTTTTTCGTTAATCCATCGTATGTAGCCTGGTCCACGGGGCCTAAAATTATCCTCCAACCGGGGAGGAACGCTAGAGATAATTATAGTCACGTCCGGTCGTATTTGCCGAATGTGTAAAATAAGATTATTAAATAAAATGGCGCACTGGAAAGGCGGTAAACGGCAAATATCGTTTGACCCGATTTGTAAAAAAATGGAATTGACGTGACGGGGGAGACTGTCTACGATAGAAAAAAAATCCGAAATTACACCACCAGATTTCGGAACAACCGTCGGGTCACTACCGTTAAAAAGAACAAGAGTGTGCAAATACTTAATGATGGAGGTTCCCACGATGGCAACGGTCTCCAGGCCTAGGAGGGCAGGGGCACGTCCCGAGGCCATGATCAACGGAACAGCACCTGGGAACCAAAGACGGCACTCGAGAGAAATATGCTCAACAAAATATTAGCCCTTAAAGGAGTTAGCCGAGGAGGTTGCCCAAAAAGTGAGATTGATGAAACGTTTCGGGCCTGGTAGGCTCTTCGTCAGTCAAGTGAGAACACTTCGTTCTCCCAACCACATGTCCCAAAAACTGGTTTTATGATAAGAATGGCAGTAATAATATTATATTTAATTATTTCCATAGTATTTATTGCATTGGTATCGGGATATATTAAACTTTTAAGCGAGAATTTAGTTGAGTAGGTACCCGCTAAACGGTAAGCATTTTTCGAATTAACTTCTTTTTTCCGGCCGTTTTTTCTTTGATTGAAAGAAAAGGAGAACGAAGTGTTCTCACTTGACTGACGAAGAGCCTACCAGGCCCGAAACGTTTCATCAATCTCACTTTTTGGGCAACCTCCTCGGCTAACTCCTTTAGGGGCTAATATTTTGTTGAGTATATATATATATACATATATATATATTGTCAACGAAGAGGGAGAAAGGGATTATTGAATTTATTGCATTAAAGTTAAGGAGAGGGAAAGGGAAAGGGAGCTGGCGAAAAATTGGGCCAGCTCTTTTTAAATTCAATAATCACCTTCTCCCCTCTTCGTTCACAATATTACTACGGCTGCACTTGCCAACCTCCACTCATTCCCATTATATATACAGTGCAGCCTGTCCCTATGGGGAGGAGATGACGTGCCACGTCACTGCCGCAATTCGGAACTAGCGCGGACCTTAAATCAACAACGCTTGTCGTCTACCCAGTTAAGCGAACTCCTGGTCAAATATTGAGTCCGCCGAAACCAGTGGCCAGGATGGTCTAATCGGTTAAGGCGTCACCCCGGACAGGTGATGGTTGCGGGTTCAATCCCCGCTCCTGGCCCAATTTTTCGCCAGCTCTCTTTCTCTTTCCCTAACTTTAATGCAATAAATTCAATATTCACCTTCTCCCCTCTTCGTTCACAATATTACTACGGCTGCACTTGTCAATCTTCACTCGGTCACCATATGTATATATATACTTGACCAAATCTTGATATGACCATCTATGACATTTCTGTACGGGTGATTAAGAAGAGAATGGTCACTAAGCAGGGGGGAAAGGGGACGGAGACGGATGCGTGCAGACTCGCTTATCAAAATCTTCAAATTTTATGTAGTCCTTCGGTGATACATAACGGGCTGAGTTTTACGTGGTATTTCATTGTCCCGATGCCAGCGAATTTTGTTGACGAATATAATTACACAACAGTTGCTTCTATGGTGACCGACTGCTCAATGTCAGAGGTTCGCGGTCAATAATGTTAACATTAACACGCGTGGTCAATTCTTTAATTGACCACGCGATTATTATAATAATAAATTATAATTTAATATTAACATTATTAATGTAATAATAAAATAATAATGTTATTACTGTTAACATTAATTGACCACGCGAAGCGTGGTCAATTAACATTAACACGCGTGGTCAATTTATTGACCACGCGTGTTAATGTTAAAGCTTCGCGCTTCCCGATTAGTTATTTGGTGTTCTTATCAGCTAACGTCTCAATTTCACTGGCTGCGAAGCGATGATAAAATTCTCTTGAAAGGCACCTGCATTAGGCCTCTCATGAATTGCCAAACATTTGTAGTGATCTCTCGTCATCGAATATGATTAAATAAATAAATAAGGAAGGCCTGACCAGTCGTCTTGACCGGCCGTTTTTGTCCCTGAGTGGCGGTATTTTAAAGCATAGATATTAGTTTCTTCTCATGTGGTTTCTGTACAAGTTGTACCTTTGTAAACTTGTAGGCGTGCGTAAAAATTTCTAAAACGCTCTTAGGAAGCTTTTTTTCTTAACGGTTGTCGTACTTTTGGTAGCGAGATGAACCAAACCGGGACTATGAAGTGACTCCTGACTTTGTAGGTTTATCTGTTTTACAGGAAACAGCATGAGTGAGTTCATGGGCCTGATCTCGACTGAATACAGACCCGGTGTAAGTACGCTAATAAAAACAATTAAACGAAGACACTTAAGACAGCTTACGTGTAGGAATGCGAGAGCATTCCTGCATGCAGCGCGCCACGTTTTCTTTTTTCACACGGCGGCCCGATGGTGACATCACGCTCCTCCATTGCGCAGGCGCGGCACCTCCGCCGGCTCCACGGCTTCCGTGACGATGCTCCAGCGTTGCTGTGCTTTTCTTTATGTTTTATTTCTGAGGCGCGTCCGCTTTGACCTTGAGCGCCCACCGGCTTTCGTGACGAAGCATCTGCGTTGCTGTGCTTTTATTTGTGTTTTATTTTTTTCGTGGCGTGTTCGCTTTGCAGCTAATGGGAATTCGTATGTGCCGTTTCGCGAAGTCAATGGGAATTTAGGTGCTGTTTCGCTCAACCAGTGGGTATTTAGGTGCCGTGTCGCTCAACTAATGGATATTTAGCTGCCGTGTTCCGCCGCTACAGACCTCAGATAACGCCGGCTTCACTCCAGGGGACAGTTAATGCTTTCGCATTAATCAAAACAACAACTGCAGATGAGTTTTATTTCTCGATTAAACAGTTATAGGCCGAGTTTAATTTTACGAGAAACACAACCAAAGCTGAGGTGCACTACCCGCCTTCGTGGCAAAAGACGCCGTGTCTTTTTAAGACGCCACCTGGTCGTTCTTTCTTTCTCTTATTTTTCTTGCGAACACACGCGTCGTGTGCGAACGCGTACAGTTGGTTCGCGGGGCAGGTGTTTGACGGCTGTTCAACTCTCAACGAGTCACTTACAGAATGAGAGCGGCACGATGTCTTTTTCAGCTTCCCGAGTTGACTGCTGTAATGCACACTTGAGGCGCACGAGATGTCGAAGCGTTGTTGAAAGTAGACATCTCGCGCTGAAGGCGGAACAGCTAAAGGACCGCCCTGCCGTTGCCATGCTCTCAGTGACCAAATAGCCTAAGTTAAATAACGTATGACTGCCGTGTTCCTTGCTGTTTAATAATGACATGTGTAGATTGCAGTTAGACAGCGATCTAAGCGCGCATGGAACAGTCGTCCGACGGCTGTGGGGTGGCTGCAAGCCTGCCCCCCCCCCATAAACAAAGCTGACTCCAATGACCTCATGTTTGTTGACGTTCCATGTGATCGAAGTCAGAGGAAAGTTTAGAGGCCTAGGGCTTCAACGAAACCTACACTGTTGATCTGACGTGTGTTGTATGATGGGAAGTGCAATATGCTGAAATGGGAAATTGGATGAACCATCCATACTCCATTCACTTTTAAGCTGACAGCGACGTGGAAGCTACGTGCTCTTTGGACCAGATATATTTCTATTTTCCGCCACGTGACCTCGTTCTCGGCTATATCCACGCGCAGAGACCGGGGCCAGGTGATAAAAAGGAGTATGTCGATTGGTCTGGCAACCAAGTCGCCTCCACCCCACTCTCAGATTAGGGGAAGAACGGAGTATAAGATTTTCTAGTTTGGATATCTGTCGGCTATAAGAACCTGAGAAGTATCCCCATGTTCATTGGTGACTTCCGCTCTAGGGCAGTTCCACGAAACGTGTTTTCACTTCCCCTTATTCGCGTTACGCCATGTAGATGAGCAGCATTCGCCACTTTCCATAATGGTTTGCATACAGAGGATTAGTTACTGGCGTTGTTGCTGAAACGGTCAAGTGCGGAGAATAACTGCATCGACGACAGAGGTCAGTAAGTATGATCGGGGACGTATTTGGCCCGCATAAACCCAGACTTCCTTACCATTTGTTTTTCTGTTGGAGTGGCCCCGGCGGCATCTTTCTGCGGCCATTTTGACCTCCGACAGGTCGACTTCTCAATCGCCTGCTTGTCCTAGGTCCGAATAAATACCTGTATCTGTAAAAATCGGGCACCAGCCGTTGCTCCTTTATGTTCCCGACTATTCCGATTGGCGCAGTCGATCACGACACGAAAGAACTAGGGTGAGCTGAAAAACACTGTCTCCGCGCACAGAAATACTTAGCGCGAAAGTTCATCAACATGGCGTCTGGCGAGACTTAGAGCCTTAGAGGGATCGCCCTATGGGATCAGTCAAGTAAAGCTTGTGGTGGGACTTCTACGTTCTTTGTTTCAGGAGAAAAGGTTCCAGCCTGGAGGTGCCACCTTTCACGGCATGATGGCTTCTCATGGTGTGGACGCCGAGTGGTACGAATACAACAGGACAGCCGAACTGGTTCCAAAGCGCGTCGGCGAAGGATCTATGGTCAGTTACGTCGAACGTTATTCCTGCTCCTGTCATATGCGTGCTTAAGTTATCCTCAGGATGTCGAGTCGGCTAGGCACATCCCCATTTCCCCCTTCCTTAAAGTCTTTGTGAGCGTTTTAAAGCCTGATCATACATAATACAAAAGACACGGTGTTTGCGTCAGACATGATGAGAGAAATTGCCGCGGACACGAGTCAACCATGTCGGGAGCATGTTTTCTTCGTACACATGCATGCTCCGAACATGTCTGCCGACAGCTTTGTACAACATGTGACAGGACGGTTATACAAGGAAGAAAAAGCACACCTGAGACAATGTGTGTTGTTTGTTGTATGATGTATAACAAATCTGATAGCGCCTTAAGGGCTTGTGAAACGTTTGCGGACCGGTTGTTGTTTAGCGCAGTGTACCACATTTCTTGGCCTGAGCTAGATAGTCATAAACATTTGCCGCTTCCTGCGGACTGAATTTGAACAAAAAAGTAATGCCAAAACTCGAGAAACTTTTGTGTTCAGCCACAGTGGAAGAAGAGAGAGGTGCGCGAACAAGGCCAGCCAAGGCGGCAAAACTTTCTCTGGTTTTGCGCTTCACCCTCCAGGGGCATTGTCGGTTTAGGCGACTTAGCGCAGGAGCCGTCCCGCGAGCCACGCGTCCGTGTAACGAACAAGCGAGTAACGACGGTTTCTCGAGCTCGAGTGATTCTCGTAGGGCTTCTACTACCCTAGACGTGCTGCGCCATCTCACGGCGCTTGTGAGAAATGCAAGCGAACCTTCGACTCACTTGTTTGATGGCGAGATGACGCCGTTCAGACATCAATTTGTTCTTCCAGATTGTGCATTCACATAATTTTTGTCTCATCACGCAACGCCAAAAAGTCGACAAAATTATCACAGTTAAAAACAAGCAAATTAGGACGCACTGTTGTGAGTGACTTTTGTGAGCTGGACATATTTTCTGAATCTTGTACAGTGACGTACCTATATGACAATCCTCCCTATCAGAGTCTGTTGCTGAAAAGTCTTCCCAGACACAGCCCTTGTTGTACGTAATTCTTGAAAATATTTGACAATTCTACATAGAGGACGAGAAAAAGGGACTGTACGACACAAAATATGTTCGTAAACCTAAAAATTGGGACTATTTTTTTTCTCGGACGTAAATATACAAAGTTGAACTTTCCAGGGACAGAAGCTGCAAAAAAAAAAAAAAAATACCGTGTGCTTGAAAAAAAAAAAAAAAAAAGATACTATTTTTATTTGACAAAAACAAATTTAAATAAACTACGCATTCCCAAACACTCAGTTTCCGCCCAATGTAGCCTAGCGGTTGAGACCACCAGACGCAAAAGTTTCTGAAGTCACCGTTGTCGGAGTCAAGAGCAAACTATATACACAATATCCAGATATCTTTCATGAATAGCGGCCAACAAGGCCTACCAGATGGCGTTGATTCAGGGCTTCTGATACCGGAAACAAATCTCATCATCGAATAAAAAAAATCGCTTATTACGTAATAATTAATTAGCGGTAAGTTCGGAAACATCGAAATCTGGTTCTGGTCGCTACCGCTATATTTTGGCGGAAAGACATTGATCGGCAATGCGTAATTTATTTTTATGATAAAAACAATTTTTTTTTCTTTCGAACATTCTTTACGTTGTATTTGCAGTTAATAGTAGTAACAGCAGAAGCCCTAAGCGTTAGAAAGCGAAAGTTTACAACTGTAAACAACGACGCAGTTTCTTGGCTTACAAGAGACACTCATGCGCTTAACTTCACCGCTGCTATAAAAACCATCTCGTATTTTACTTGTCACTTCTTACTGGTGTAGGTTCATCCTTCAGATATTCATCTTCATCCCCCTTTTCTTATATAAACACGGCCTAATATTTCCCTCCTGCTTCTTGACCTTCTGGAAATCGAGAAATCGTTTCTATTCATTTGAAATGTTTTCGAAGTTATAGCCAAAAACATAATGAGAACGGCAAGCAGGACCTTCAGTTGTCCTGCCTCCAGCTCTGTACCTTCGATAACGCTTCGTTGTCTCGTGAGCCTCGAGCGCACACGCGCTTCCAAAGCACGACGAAAGACAACGAGCGCGTTCTGAAGGCAGACTTTCAAGAGGGGCACACTTCCGTTCTCATTCATCCAACGAGCATAGATCAGACGTAGTATCTTGACATCCGCAGGCGTTCATGATCGAGAGTTCGCTGAACATGACGGTGACCAAGTGGGCCGAACACGACTGCGGAAAGCTTGACCCGGACTACTACAAGGAATGGCAGCGCATGCCCAGAAATTTCAACCCCAACTGGAAGCCTCCCAAGGAGCAGTAGATGGAGGAACACCGTCTTCTGTCCTAGAGATGCGAGACGGAACTTCGCGCTTGTGGATTTCATTTAATAAATATTCTGCAATGCAAGGATGTTGAAGGATGTTGCGAAATTAGTCTTTAAGATGGTTGTTGTGATCAATGAACCTCCTTCTAGCACATTAGTTTTTATAGAAGCCCTTCCTGGGTATGGCAAAGCTTGTGGCGTATGTCGTAAGGGCCATTTCTGGCACTCAAATAGACGCGTCTTCATGCACGTCACATCCCCGCCGCTCCCCAACAAGACGCCATATCACGCGTGTCGCTTGGATGAAATAAAATGCGGTGCAGGCATAACCATGATACCAACCCTAGAAGCAATGATGCTATATTCAAAGCATATTTATTGAACCGAGTTTGGAAGGGTGTGAAGAAAGCCCTGAACTAGTTCCTGTGATTAGGGCAGATAAAGTATAAATAAAAAAGGGCGTTTTGTAATGGTGCTTGTGCTCGTGTTCCAGATGACCTAGATGAAAAATGTAGCAAATACACGAATGGTAACCGGAGCCCTTAAAGGGATACTACAACAAAATTTCGGCGCTCATTTTTTGGTCTATATGTGTTCAAAAAAGCAGTATCACGTGGAAAATACCAATATCTTGTTAAAAAAAGTCTCGAAAAGGAATTTTAAAACGAATTAAACGATTAGCAAAGAGCACCTGGTGGATGTCGCTAACGCCTCGCTTTTAATGCCCCACTAGGAACCTTGACAGCTAGCGACGGAGGTTGTCTCGTCTCCGGCCACGACGAGAGAAGGGGGGAAGGAGGAACTCCCCTCTTCCCGAGAATCCCTTTTGTGTGTCGCAGAAGTCGCTATTGTCTCCCTAGAAGATTATAGAAGATTAAACCGTCACTCAAAATTCGTACAAAAGCAGCCGCTTCGGTGGCTAGAACGACTAGGCCATCCTCTCGACGTCAGCCTCGCCGTAGCTTTGCTCGTCTTGAAACGACCTACGTCACGATTGCGTTGGATGTCACGTGCTCTAAGCTGGGCCTTCTCCGAGCGCTTGCCAGAGTGGGCCGTTTATAACGAAAAATACAGCCACCATGATCAAAATACAAACGTGCGATTGTCATTTACGGATATTGTGGATCATATTCAACCTATTTTTGAACACGACGGGAATATTTCAAATTTCGTTGAAGTATCCCTTTAAGGGCTACTCTACCGATTTTTTTATTGTCTCCGATTTGCTTGAAATTTTGCTAAACTAACCAACAAACATCGCGAAAATAGTATCCCAAGTAATAGGTCAAAATATTGTTTTTTCGCGAAGTTATTGAATCTACAGTTTTGGTCCTCACCGTGTTTTTCAAGCTCGAAGTCTCTACTGGCAACAATGAAAAAGTGACGTCAGTGGAAGGCAGGGGTTCACTCTTTGGGCTGTAGATTTCGTTTTAAACTGATTCGAAGCAGTTTCATGGTGTCAAATGAATGCTTGGGAAGCTCGCTGCAGTACCCGCGCTCCAGCACGGAACAAATGATTGGCATATTCTATTTTTTGGCTGCTTGCTCGACTGGCAAGCCTGCCTGCCACTGACGTCACGGCCCTGAAAAGCGCGCGTATATTTGAATGTTGGTTTTTGCATCATTTTCATTTGCCGATTTCGCAATAACTATTATGAATTTCGCGATTCTAAATAGCATACCGGAGAGAGTAAAGGCCGGGGAGTCAGAAAATATAGTTAGTTGAGGTAGCTCAAAAAATCGGTGGAGTACCCCTTTAACCCTCCCACGCAGTAGTGATATGCGACCGGAGACCGATACGATGCTCCACCTCCACCGGATGAAACGGGGGATCGGTGGCAGAGTGGGCTAGCGCACACCAGCTCGAAGCACACGAAGCGAAAGCTCGCGCTGCAGAACATTTAGGTGATGCCTCTCTGTCCGACGCGGCGAGCACAATACGTTCGGCGCACCGAGCGCTTCACTCGCACGGGGATAGATGGCGCCCAAATATCGAGTCCTTCCCGAACCGACCGCTCCGGTTGTTTCTCCCACCGATTGTTCCGCATTCCCTCGCTCACCGCTTCTTGTTGCACCCACGGTGGAGGAAACACATTTAGGTGATGACACTCTGGCCGACGCAGTGGCCACATTATGTGCGACGCACTGAGCGCGCTTCACTCGCACGAGGATAGATGGTGCCGAAATATTGAATCCCTCCCGAACCGACCGCTCCGGTTGTTTCTTCCCAGCGGTTGTCCCGTAGTTCCTCGCTCACCACTTCTTATTGCACCTCACCGCCGCCACGCCGCCAACAAGTCACCAGAGTCCGTAAATCTGCGTTTTCTTCCTTCTTCTTTTTCGTGTTAAGGCTCACCTTCGTGCACGATGGTGGCACCTGTGATCGGCACAGCACCAAAGCAAAACACGAGGCCAGCCACTGACTGCACACCACCACCACATCACCACACCGCGAAAAAGGCGAGCACGCTACGCCGCCGACACCGTGGCCGCCGAGGAGGGACCTCGCACCTCAGCGCACTCCGCGGAGGCGCGGAACTAACTACTCCTGGTTCGAGGCTAGTTCTGAACACGATCTCGTCGCTCGCTCTAAAATAGAGTATCAAATACTCTAGATCAAAAGGATTTGGAAGATACCTAGATACTTCAAAGAGTATTTTAAATACAGTATCTTGAGTAGAGTGTTTGAGATAGGCACAAGTATGCTTTAGACACTTGGTCTCTGTGCTTGAACAAAACTTCGGTGTCACTCAATCTTGGCTCACACTTACAGTCGCAGCAATGCCTCGCAAGATGAGAGTAGGCACGCCCCTTCGATGAACTCTGGTGCTCCCTTAAACGGATGTTCAAACAGCGCCCCGTTTGACCAATATACGTGGCTTGCACCGGACGACATTTCCGTTGCCCTCCAGAGAAGAGAGGAAGAGGGAGCTCCCCTCTTATCAGGATCCTCCTTTGTGCCTCCCGGATTCGCACACGCGTCGCCATTCTCCTCCCAGAAGATTATAGAAGATTAACCTGTCACTCAAAATTCTTACAAAAGCAGCTTCCCTCTCCTCATTTTACTTGGTGTTCAAATGTGTGCGATGTGACGTCAGTGCAAGGAGCCTATACACCCACCCGCCTGCGTGAGAAAGATATACTCTTAGAAAAAAGCTAGTAAAAAGCTAGTAACTGCAGCAGTTACTACCCCTTTGTGAGCGTTACTACCTTTCACTAAAATTTACTATCTCAAACGCGCGATAGGTAGTAAAGAGTTAGCAGATGCAGCCATTGCTACCTTTTTCTGACCGTTACTACCTCTTTACTAGCTATTTACTACCGCAAAGGCGCGGAGAAGATGGCGGCGCTTGCTTCATACCCGATTGCCAGCGTTAGCGACGTACTTGCTGTTTCGGATCGCAGGGGGAGGTATCTACACGCAATCGTAGCGTCAAATATTGAATGAGGGGGCATGTTTAAGGGTTGGAGCTGACTTTATAACGATCGCAGCCTCCGTACCAGCTCGACGTGGAAGCCAGCGCTGCAGCGAGCGCAGCAGCCCATAGAGATCATACATACTAACCCTAGAGGCAAAGGTCCGCCATTTTCCCATGCATTTTGGCTGCCGCAAGCGGCGGAGCTTGCAGGCAGACCCTCGGGGTCCCACACATGGTTACCAACCTGCCTGGGATTTCACAAATATAATTATATCATCAGAGTAGTGTCATGAACTTCAACAATCCACGAACTTACTGGTGGAAAGATATTCGCGTTCATTTCGAAGCTTTCTTTTTGCATAGCGCGCACATGTGCGGCCTCCCGTCAAAACGAAACTAACCCATATAACCGACTTCGCAGGTGGCCGCGCCTGGCCGCGCCCCAGGAATATACGAAACCAAGCAACCACCAGATTTCCGAGATTTCAACAGAAGGAAAGTTAGTGCAGCGTAATAAATATATTGCTTTTTATAAGCGTTAGAATAGCTCAGAATTTACTTTACAACGTTAAATTATCACTGTCTATATTGATGAGAGTTTTCAGTGTCCGCGATTACCATTGCGACTGTCGTCCTTCAGCTGGCAACGTTGGTTTCTTTCTCTCGTGTTCTGTCGCTCTCCTTCGCGATCTTTCACTCGGGACCCAGGATGTCGGCGCACGGGATTTGCCACTCCTCCTCACCCACCTTTACCACCCTGCAGAAGCCATTGTTGATGCAATGGCCATGCAGCTTACTTACTTTCCTTTTCGTTTGCATTCGTTTGTAAGCGTGTATATTTTCATTTTGCTTTTAACTGGGATGAAAATAGCCACGTAGCACATACTAAAAACGTTTCCGAAAACAAAACAAAAACAAAAAAATTAATTCCGTTTTTTTTTATATTTTTGTATTTTTTTAAAACTGTTTTTCTTTCACAAACGACGCTTGGCAACATTGTACGACAAGCAAGTTGGGGCCAGTTGGAGCGTTGGAGTTCGCAAGACGCTAATTTCTCCGATGTGAACCTGCCGTTTTTGCCTTGTGTCGTGTGCAGTTCTCGTTTTCCCGTGTTGGAGTGCATAGCTAACGTTCGTGCGCTCGACGGGGCGAGTGTGAGCATGGACCTGGACTGCTCCGAGGGTAGTTCTAACGAGCCGGTGCCGCTGTCACTGGATTGGGTTTCGTCGTCCAAGGAGCTTTTCTCTGCCTACTCCTACTTGACACTGAGAACTTCTTCACGGTTTGTGTGTGCTCGGTGGTTGAATGATTCTGATTGAGCTGTCTTCGGTAGTGACAGTACACTCTCACAACCGTTGATGTGCGTCGTAAATAGTGTATGTAGCTTTGGGACTAATGAAAAAAAAAAAAAAAACTTTTGGCATTTTACGAATTTTTTTGAATTTGCTTAAATCTTCCTCAAAAACGCGAGCATTTGTTAGTGTACTACAAAATTAAGATGCCAGCTGCACGCGGTATTAATTTAGCATGCATTTTTGCAGCGCAGCACGCGAAAGAAGTGCAGCACACAATCGCAGTCTT
The DNA here is from genome assembly GCF_016920785.2 of Ixodes scapularis. Taxonomy (NCBI): domain Eukaryota; kingdom Metazoa; phylum Arthropoda; class Arachnida; order Ixodida; family Ixodidae; genus Ixodes; species Ixodes scapularis. The sequence goes on from NW_024609857.1 coordinate 89,491,846, forward strand.
CGTTCGCCGCGGGAGACGGCAAGAAAGCACTCTCTTGCCGACGGCGACCGCATTCGTTCTAAAGGCTGAACCGCATGTAATCGATTTAGCGAGCGACGAGCTAGCGACGGAGACAGCGACGAGCGACGGCAATAGGGAGTTTTCGTAGACCGCGCTGCCCCCTCCGCTAAGCGTTCCGCAACGAAGAAGTTGCTATTGCGCCTGCGCGCCGATAGCCTTGACCGTGGAGTTCCGAGTATCGTAGCGCGTTGCGGAGAGCGTTGCGGGACTGCGAAAACGATCTACGAAAATTTCCTAATTTCTCACGGTCACCCGTCGCGGCGCTCGGTTTTTTTAATATCTAGGAAACGTCGCTCACCGCCTTAACCACTTGTTCCCGCCGCTTTCATGCGGGTTGCCTCGTCGCGCAACTGACCTAGCGACTGCGAAGAACTGACGTTCTGATACACGACGGCAAGTTTGCGCACTCAAATGGCCAGTATAAAAGACTTAAGGGCAGTCAAGGAATTTAGCGGGGAGGAAGTGTCCGAGTGGGCTAAAGCGTCTCCGCTCGTAAGCCTGCGTGGGGAACCTCCTGGGTATCCTGGGCTCGATCCCCGCTGCCCCCGCCCGTACGTTAGCTATTAGAGTGATTAAGTAAGCGTGTGTATTGTGTCGATTGTGTGCTAAAAATGTGGTTTAATATGTATCTACATGGCAACTTGCAAATGTTGAAGAATTGCAATAAACTATGAATATTCGGCGTCCTTTTTTGTGTACGTTCAGTTGAACGGTGACTAGCGCCACCTGAATTACTCATTTCCAATTTCAATTTTTGTTTCGCTCGCCACCTGGTGGGAAGTGGCATAACCACACACCTTTTTTTTTTCCACCGGAAATCACGTGACTAGTTGCGTTTCCTGTCTTCCGTCGGGAGGTAGTGCTAGGTACTAGCTAAAGGTAGTAAAATGCATGGATTCTACTTTGAGACTAGTAACAGTTACTAGCTTCATGACCTAGTAACCGTTACTAGCTTGACCGCTACTACCTAAGGTTACTAGGTACCTAGTAACATATGTGACAAGCGGTTACTAGCTCTTACCTAGTAAATACTACTAGCCTTTTTTTAAGAGTGATATATCATACACTGCTTCAACGGTGCATGAGCCGAACCCTGTACCATGCTTTATGGTGCAACCATGACTATTCGTTTTTTCCCGCTTACTAACACGCCTTCTATGACGGGGCAAATCTGGCTCAGCTTGTTTTTGGCCGAAAAAACAAACACTCACTCCGTAGCTTGCCGCGATCCCCTTTAACCCTTGTGAAACGCGGTGAACGCAAGGAATGATCTTTGAACCTGCCGTCCCTAAAAACCGCCATTAGTAGTCCAGCGAAGCAGTAACTTTCAGTTTTCTTCACTGCAAAAACACATAAGACTGGAGTTCCCCTCCGAAGTATTGTGTCGGAAAAGGGTTATTGGCAGAAGCAGCTCGGGCTCTTTCTACAAAAGCATCTGTCCTGCATCCACCTCCCTCAACCCTTTAGAGTGTCTAACTCAATAGAACTCATCTCTGTCATCAGTTCCCAACATTTCTTCTCCTTGCCCCACTCTACTTTTCACTTGACATAGAAGACATGTATTTCAATCTAGATCCTACCGCTTTGCTTGCCCCAATCTCCGACGCCATCTTTGAGCACGGAGCTGTGGATTTTCAGAATTCCTCCGGTCTCTCCGTTGCCGGATTCGTGGACCTGATTCATCTATATCTCCAGTCCACCTTAGTCGAACATGAGAGAGGGATCTACCGCCAAAAAGAGGGAGTTTGCATCGGTTCATGTGTCGCCCCTGTTCTCAGCGAATTATTCCTTTTATTCGTTGACACAGCTATAAAAGCACAACTGGACATCTCCGCGCCTGGCTGCCATGTTTTCAGATATGTAGACGATTACCTAATCATTTATCCTGCTCGAACCTCTCCAGATAGCATTACAGCTGTTTTTTCCGCTTGTTCGTCAGGCCTTACATTCACGAAGGAAGAACCATCGAATGAAGGTCTTCAGTACCTAGATTTGCGGCTTCATGTCAGTGCCACTGGACTCTGCTGAGCCTTTCAACAAAGGTCTGCCAAACCTGTCCTACCGTTTTCTAGCGCCCATTCGAAGTCGGTAAAACACGGTATCATCAAATTGTTGTTTTCTTCATCCTTCACGAAGTCTTGCTGTCATCTTTCAGAAGATAGCTTCAAATTGCAGCACATGAGGCTCGTCAGGGCAGGGTTTCCCGTCGACCTTCTCCGATCTGTAATGGAAAGGATGATTCGCGGGCCTGATCGCCAGTCACCAGCCACAAAAAAGAAAGCCCGATTCGCCGTCATTCCTTACGTACACAATTCAGCCCACCGGATAAAATCCATCGCCTCAAAGTTCGACACGAGTGTTGTCTTCTCGTGCCGCATGCGTCTTAAACAACTCTGTCAACAAGTGAACAACAACCGGATTCCGATTGGCTGCACTGTCAAACACGAAAAGAAATTCGTTCCATGCAAAGAGAAGAAAGTTTACTCCATCCCCTTGAGCTGCGGCCATCAATACATAGGACAGACCGGCAGATGCACCAATCACAGACTTTGCGAACATCACAACGAAGTTTCTAAGGCCTCTCCAGATTCTTATCATCCCATAGTCATACATGCCCGTTCGTGTTTGCGTTGTCATCCCCTCTTTGATGACACAAAAATCCTGGGGGGGGGGGCATGACAGCAGATTCGGCAGGGAAATCATAGAATCATTCGCCATGGCCACAGCAAGAAACAACGTGTCAAACCTTTCCCTCCTGCTGACGAAAACTGAGGTTGAATTTTTAAAATCCGAGATAACCCTACCACCCTGACTTGCACTTCGCGTTTCTTATCTTTCCTTCTCTCCCCCTTCTTTCCCCTACTCCTACTGGGTATAGTCGGCTGCTCGCCTTTGAAAGTTTACTCGTCTGTTGCCAGTTGAAAGATGTGGTTGTGTTGTCCCTGTTTTAATTGTTTTATTCTTTCTTCATCATTGACTTAAACCAACAGGCTCTTCTCCCAAGCAAGGAATGGAAGCCACCTTCTTTTTCTTATTCACTTCCCGCTCAACGCAGTTTGTTACTGCCTTTGCCGTGATACCCTTCTTGACTTTTTCGCAGGCTGCGGTAATCACCGAATCTGGATAACCTGCTTCTCGGAGCCTAGCTATTCGCATCTCCAGCTCGACGCTCGCCCTCCAGCGGCGAAAACGGGAAGCGCTCTAGTGAGGGTCCCCCGATTCTCCTGCTCAGCGGGCACGGCGGAACTGCTCGCGATCATGGCTCGCGAACTGTCATTTTCGTATGCAAACAACACTCTTCACTGTCCCAACGTAGTGCTGCAGCCGGTATGGGATTGTACCTTACTGGCGGGTTTTAGTATTGCGCATAGAAGCAAACGCAACGGTGTGTGTTTGCGTTAGAGTTGCGTGCCCCACGTTGTGCGTGCGCCTCACCGCCATGCGCCATCCAAGACCGCAATTTTGGGCTCCGCGCACGCGCAGTGTGGAACACGCAAAGCTAACGCAGGCACACAGCGCTTGCGTTCGCTCGTATACGCAATACTAAATATACAGTTTCACCGGCTTCCAACGCCAACGAAACGTGCTGCAGTGAGCGGACGTGCAAGCAGGTAGGCGTTCCTCCGAACTGGAAAGGCTGATATATATATATATATATATATATATATATATATATATATATATATATATATATATATATATATATATATATATATATATATATATATATATATATATATATATATATATATATATATATATATATATATATATATATATATATATATATATATATATATATATATGAACATTCGTTCGTTCATATATTTCGTTTCGTTTCGTTCATATCCTCCTCGGAGACCACGTACGATGCTGTGAAGTGCCCGTGTTGTATATATATATATATATATATATATATATATATATATATATATATATATATATATATATATATATGAACGTTCGTTCGTTCATATATTTCGTTTCGTTTCGTTCATATCCTCCTCGGAGACCACGTACGATGCTGTGAAGTGCCCGTGTTGTATATATATATATATATATATATATATATATATATATATATATATATATATATATATATATATATATATATATATATGAGCCAAACGGCAAACAGCGTGAGCCAAACGGCAAAACCCGCAATTCGGTCTGGCAATCATCGCTCCCACGCGCTCAAGAACTGGCGCGTGCAGTTGTTCTTGGTCGCCTCAGCGCGTTATGCCGCCATCTAACCCAGTTCTCTCTTAATTAAACCTTTTTACATTCTTTATCTGCCTACCGGTCCTCACATTTGGCGCGGTCGACAGCCAACAATGTCAGGGACCCCGAACGCCGCTCGCCCGACCGCACCGCCTGCTCGCCTTGCCTGAATCGACAGTCCGAATTTCGTAACCCGCCCTGCCTGCCCTTCGTACTTCACCCGCCCGCAAACGCAAGCCCGCCTATAGTGCCCGCCAGCCACCATGCCGCCACCTCGGTGGCTCCGAGGCGAGAGCGTCGGCCTACGGATCCCCATGTGGCGGGTTCGGATCTCGGCCGAGGTGCCCGCGATCTGACGGAGGCTTATTGCGGAGAAGGCGCCGTGTAGGCGAGCTTTCGGTTGCACGGCAAAAGATACCAAGGTGGTCGAAATAAATCCTCAGTCCTCCGCTGGGGCGTGCCAGATGCCCGTCGTTGGTTTGGCACGTATAACCCCCAAATTTGACTTTTTTTTTCAGCCACCATGCCACTTATAAATTGAGCCGACGACCTCACCGGATTTACGGTGGAATTTCTCCGAAATGAGTTACCTCGTCGGAACCTCGAAGTTACCGGAACCAAGGAGGACATCATCCACCGCCTCCTCGCTGACATCGCCCAAAACAGACCGCCAACGCCACCGGCATTGCTCCTTCCCGACCCTGCGACTTCCGCGCATTGCTCGCAAGAGTCATTGCCTCTTCAGACTCTTGACCCAGCGCAAAGTACGCAGCTGCTGACAAGCTTGCTTCAACAATTACTCAACATGTCTCACCACACCCAATGACCCCCGTTCAAGTAACGACTCTCCCAGATTTGTCCGCGTCGCTGCCGACTCTTAGCGGCGACGGAGGCATCTCAGCCCGACACTGGATTGAGGAATTGGAACGAACACAAGGACTGGCGTCCTGGGAACCTTCAATGCTGCTCGCACTCGCCCTCGGGAAGCTTCGTGGCCCGGCAGCCGACTGGAAAGTTGTCACTGGCCGTCAGTGCCCAACATGGGATAGCTTCAAGATCGCGTTCAAAGCGCAGTTCGGCGACAGGTTATCCCTCTTGCAGTGGCAGCACAAGGTTACCTCTCGATTACAGTTGCGTGGAGAGAGCCTGGTGGACTACTCTCTAGCAAAATAAAGCTAATCTCCAAGTGCCCGGTCGTTCTGACCGACGTCCAACGTATTGAGTATGCTATTCAAGGGGTTCAGGACGGACACTTCGCGACATCCATTGCAGCGCAACGCCCTCCAACAGTCGCTACGTACATGGACATTGTCACAGAACTTGACCGGACATTAAGCCACTCCATTCTTCGACCGAGCCGCGCGGAGAACTCAAACGCCAAGCCTCCAGTTGCCAAGCCGTACCCGGCATCTACGCAGAATTCACTCGCAGCAAGCATTTCAGACAGAGCTGACCACATGCCCGCATCGCCGTCACGCATTTCATCTCTCCCACCAGATGAACAGGATGCTCGCTACCTTACGATCACTTCCAGACACGGAGCCCCCGCCTACCGTCCCGGCCAAGACTTGAGTGACGCCGTATGCTACAACTGCCGACAGAAGGGTCATCTCTCTGCCAGGTGTACTGAAGCAAGGACTTCACGTAACCGTCAGCCTGCTAACTCCAAGGCCAATATCCCTTCCATGTCGTGCCTTCAAGACCCTAATTCGCTTGAGGGCTCACTGATCCAGTATGCAGTGATCCAAGCCGACAATCCTGCCATCGGCAAGATTGACGCTTTCCCGGACAGTGGGTCCAAACGGACCATACTGTCGCACGATGCCGTCAAGTCCTCAAGCTTGCTACCGTGGACAAAGCCACCCATTGCCGTCTTTGGTGGTGGCACGGTCGTCCCATCGGGTAAACTGTGCACCCGCATCTCTGTAGGACCCATCTCTGCAGTCGTTGAGTTGATTGTTTTTGCACGCATTCCCCTGCCATTGATCCTCGGCGAGGACTGGTTTGAAGCAGCACACGCAGAACTTCTCGTGAGACCACCTAACCCGACTGAGATTCGTCATTCCAGCACAGGTGTTGCCTTGTTGTGCCAAGAGAAGGTGTTGCCGAGGGTGTCCAACACTGTTCTTCTCTGCACCACGACACTACCATCAGCTACACCGACAGTCCCAGTGACAGGGATCTCCAGCTTGAACCTCTTTCAGATGCCAACCAGCCACCGTGGTTAGCTTTGGCACGCCATGAAAGATTGCTTCAGCAAGGAAATAACCATCGAAAGACGTCTGACACAAGTAATCTTCAGTACAACGGGACGAGTTCCATTCTGTGTGATGCCCAGATTGGAACACAGCTACAGCCAGAAGAGTCCGCCGCAGTTCAACATGTCCTGCAACAACACATTCCCCTTTTCGCCACCAATGATAACGACCTAGGCCTGTAAGAAGGAACCGAGCATGGCATTGACCTTATTCCAGACGCTGTTCCTTACAGTCGTCAACACTATCATTACGCGGCAACGGCGGCTGACATGCTAACGACGTCCGGGTCTTCGACCAAGAGCCAGTCGCCGCCTTCGACGACGTCGAACCTACTAAGCCCGCCGCCGAGTCCGGGCATCTTCCAGTATAGACCCAAGGATACCGCGTTTCCGATCTCCGTGAGGTCAGACAGGACCCCGGACGACTGCCTGCCGCTTCTGGAGCCCAATCGAGAATCCGCGCAGACCAAGGCCAAGCCGACTGGCATGACGATCCACAGGTCTCAGGAGGGTCCCGAGTCAAACTTATGGGGAGCCAAGCCGAAGAAACCGCCTCGGATGACAACGACCGTGAAGCCAGAACGTTCCGCGAGCTCCACGTACAGTAACGCTAACAGCAGCAATAAGACGTTCACGAGGGTACCGCCCTTTAGGAATAACCCGCGAGTCTACAGTTCTACCGTGCTCAAGGATTTCAAAGGGGCCGGAAAGTAGGGCCTAACAGAAAATACGTCCGGAGACAGAGGCCACCTGGTCATGGCGACGAAAAGCGCGACTAGGCGCCGAAAGAGCAGCGCAGGCCGGAAAGAAGAGTGCGCTACAAGGCCGAGATTGTGGGCTCCAAGCTCATTGTAACACGGGAGGAAGCCAGTCTCGACAAAAAGCAGGAAAGCGCTTTCTACTGCTCTAAAGCCTTTGCCGTCGAGCGACTGGCCTCCAAAGTCAAAGAGGGAGAGTCCTCAAAGGGTATCTCTGCTGCTAAAGAACCACCGATACCGACTTCAGAAGAGGAAACTGCGGTCTCGAATAAATCTTTAGAGGCTGACTTAAATACAGGCCAACAAAACGGGACGACAAAAATGGCCCCAACATTCAAGGGTCTCTATCGAATCACGGAACAAAGGACCCCGATCACTTATGTGGTCCGCCGCGTTGCTGCCCATGCGTCCAGCACTTCTTCCAGGGAGGAGAAGGTTATGCACTCGAGCCAACTTAAGCCGTTCCGTCCGCCATACATGGACCCTGCGCTCTTCCCCCTTGAAAGATCCATCCCCGTTACTTCGCAACCTGGTGGAACGAGTGATAGAGATGCCTTCGCTGAAACTGTTGTGAACCCTACCCCACACATTCCTTCAGGCAAAGAAGAGCCACCGTCAAATTCTAGTAGTCTGCGGGGCCACATTCAGCAGCCTAGATGGATTGATGACCATGAGGAATGAACAGTTCAAGAGAACCAGGATTAGTTAAAAGAGGGGTGGGATGTGAGCCAGACGGCAAAATCCGCAATTCGGTCTGGCAATCATCGTGCCCACGCGCTCAAGAACTGGCGCGTGCAGTTGTTCTTGGTCGCCTCGGCGCGTTATGCCGCCATCTAACCCAGTTCCAACGTTACTAAAACACTCAGTTGGGAAACTCCCATAGAGACAGCCCTAAAAATATGGCCCCAATCTGTCTCCGAGCACCGAGCTAATGACGAACACAACGCCACCATTTCTCCCGCAGCGGCCACTCGAGAAACTGCACGTGACTTCTATTTTTGGCTTTGACAGGGGTGAACCCCCGTCTTCCCGGCGGACGCGCCGCGCTGAACTAGTGAAGTTAAAATGCACCTAGGTCGGGACGCGCTACCTGAAAGGCCCGCTGAGGCATGGTTTTATAAAAACAATATTAATTGTTCCGCAAAACCTTGCGAACTAAAGATGATAAAAACATCACGCGCCCATCATTTGGTACTAAACTCCAATAAATTTCATACAAAAAGAGTCTTTTCCGTTTGTTTTTACGCAAAAAACAGGCTTTCAAAAAGCTCGAGGTGACCGTAGTACAGACAAACGAAAAAGAGTGGCGCTGTTGTCGCATTTAGCTCGGTCTCGGTGGACGCCAACGGCCCAGGTTTCGACGGCGAGTTTCCCAACTGAGTGTTTTAGTAACGTTGCCCAGTTCTCTCTCATGAAACGATTTTCCTACTTCTTCCTCCTTAGCTTTAATCCTCAACTCAAATGCGAATTGTGAAATCACGTGGTCGTGACATTCCTTCGGCACCGGTGCGATGACTCCTAGCTTCCACCGTGCTTTTTATGCACACCATAGAACTTGTCATTCCCCAGTGACAATAAGCTCCGTCAGGGCACTCATTGGCCACGAACGCGAATCCAAATATTCGTCGACGGATTGATTGTTGACGAACGCATACGTCCGAGTGACGCAGTTCTCGTGTCCAATGCGTGAGCTAGGCTCTGCTGACGTCAGCTTGGTGCCGGTGACGCGCTTTTGGAACCGCGGATGTATCATAGTGAAAAGGCGGAGAGCTTTCGAAGGCAAGAAGGTACAAAATAGTCCGCTATATTTTCAAATGTTCGTACCGAAAAGCTGGTTTTTGACTTTCTAGCCTCTTTCTTTTGGCCAACTAAACGATATGCGATTAGTAAAGTCCCAATTTAAAATCATTCATCCCACCCCGAAATTCGTTTGATGGCCCCTTTAATTAAACCTTTTTACATTCTTTATCTGCCTACCGGTCCTCACAATATTATATATATATATATATATATATATATATATATATATATTTTTTAATACCCTTCATAGTAACTCTTCCTCTTCCACACGAACATCAACAAGAAGAAGAGGACATTTCACAACCATTCACCCTGAAGAAAAGCGGTCCCCGCTTGAAACGTCGGTGCAGTAAAGAAAGGCCTTTCCTGGATCTCCTCCACTCTCGTTTTACGTGCAACCGGCCCGTTGAACCTTCTTACCGTATATATATATATATATATATATATATATACGGTAAGAAGGTTCAACGGGCCGGTTGGACGTAAAACGAGAGTGGAGGAGATCCAGGAAAGGCCTTTCTTTACTGCACCGACGTTTCAAGCGGGGACCGCTTTTCTTCAGGGTGAATGGTTGTGAAATGTCCTCTTCTTCTTGTTGATGTTCGTGTGGAAGAGGAAGAGTTACTATGAAGGGTATTAAAAATATTCAAAACAGGAGCAAAAAAATTATCGTAAATCTTTGAAATTAGTAATTATAAACAATGTTAATCCAATTCAATAAAACGAAATAAATTGATTTGTAGTATTTGGCACAGTCTTTGTTACAGCTCCTGAGCACAATCACCCCCGAGCAACCGGAGCGCACACAACATAGCAATGATGATGTGTTCGGGATTAGCACCGCTTCGGGAGCGGAGATCTAGACCACGCAAGGGTGCCGTGGTGGTTTTTTATGAAGTATTTATGTCATATTTGAATGATGCTTACGCGCCCAAGAATTTAACGCAGCGGAAGGATTACCACGGGACGCACGCTCACGAGGATGTTCACGAGAGGCGTGGAACGAGCTCACGATGGCAGGCGCCTTTGGTGCAACAATGTCATCGACACGCTCGGCTAGTACAGTCCGTGCAAAACCAAAATAATTGTGTGGCCTCGGCCCTACACACAGCGTGGCAGCCAAGTGAGCACGCCTGGACTTGCATTAATACCACAAGCAACCGAATTGAATTTGTGAATGAAAAAAGCCTCCTTCAACTCTCTGTCGTGATCAGAGCTAAATCCAGATTCCAGAAGGATGACACGTATTTTTTCAATGCTATGCTTTTTAAGATGCATGTGTTTTGAGAAGGGGAGCGTGGGTAAGGACTTGATATGAGACTTGTGATTGTTGAAGCGCAACCGAAATGAAGTACTGGTTTGTCCTATATAATCCATGTTACATAGTTTACAGCGTAAAAGATAAATAACGTTACGCGTACCGCGGTTGAGGTTACCAGTGATTTTGAAAGAAAAGCCAGAGTTCGCGAGCAACATCATTCAAGATGTTTTATGGAGGCACGCAAAATTATAGATAAGAGAATACGATTTGACCTTCATGCTCAAACACTCCATAGGTATCTTAATTGTGGCACCGCGCCTAGGGGACTAAGCTTACATTTGACTCCTTCCATGAATACCCTTAACGAAGGAGAAATGAATGAGTGGAATAACGTCTTAAAAAGAGCATCTCTGGATTTAGTTAATGTTATTGTCAAACATAGTGAACGACGCGCCGGTGACCTTGCCGTCACAGAGTATAGTTACAAGTCCAGCAAATTATTTTCTCACACCGAGAAAAACGCGCTTGAAGAATACGAGCGAAAAAGACTAAATGAAATTAACGTAACAAAAAATAAAAAGTTGGCACGCGACAATGTGGTAGGATTATCGGCTGCTCCTTCTAACACTGTCACTCGCCGTACGGACATGATCCATATCTCAGATGACCATACTAACATTCAACCCCGTTCACAACTCACTACCTCGAACCAACCACAACGATGCACACAAGTTGCACCTACTGAGTGCTCATCTACCGGAGGAATGATCATCCAATCGCTGAATATTATAAACTTGTCCAGTGTTATTCTATCCGCCACAGAACTCTCATTGTGTTCCAGAGGCCTCAGCTTCTGCCCCACGTCAGGAGAATACAATGAATTCCAAATATATAAGGACCTCGATAACTTCGCAAGAAACCTGAGACTCAGAGAGTATTTCCACGATCATCCGCAAGACACCAGAGAGCGCATTCCTAATACTTCGAATAAGTCATGGACTCCAAAAGAGCAACGCGACAAGTACCTTGATTTGTACATCGAATCGGTGCAGCGTGATGTGATCAGAAACTATCAACAACGAAAATGTCTACGTCACAATCTCACTCCTGCTGAACGCATCGTTATGCGTGAACTCAGCTCAAGAGATGATATTATTATTAAACCTGCTGACAAAGGAGGAGCCATAGTTTTTATGAATAAGCAAGACTATCTAGAGGAAGGATTTCGCCAGCTAATGAACCAACAATTTTACAAAGCACTTCAAGCAGATCCGACCAAAAAATTCACTAAACTAATAACGGACACTTTGGACTTAATGCTGGATAATGGAGACATTTCGGAGGAGATGCATAAAGCAATGAAGCCGGCCTATCCAAAGGCTGGCCGCTTTTACACATTACCTAAAATTCACAAACAAGGAAATCCAGGACGACCAATTGTATCCGGAATAGACACGGTGACAGAGAGAATTTCTAGCTTTGTCAATTTCCTTATTATGAACCTTCCCCCTACGATGCCATCATACATAAAGGACACAAATCACTTTCTTCGAGAAATAACAGAACTTCTACTGACGCAATCCTGGTCACCATGGATGTTGCGTCCTTATATACAAACATCCCTCACCAGGATGGCATCGAAGCAGTAATCAAGGCGTCTAACAATGACCCTCCAACAATTCGTGTCAACAACGACGTCCTCGCAACACTTCTCAGGTTAGTTTTAGAACACAACAACTTTGAATTCGAGGGACGACACTTTCTACAGACTCGGGGAACTGCAATGGGCACAAAGATGGCCCCTAACTATGCAAATCTTTTTATGGCCGATTTAGAGTCACGCTTCTTGTCTAGTCGCTGTCTGTAACCTCTGGTTTATAAGCGATACATCGATGATGTATTTATGGTATGGGCACACGGGGAGTCAGCACTCACAGACTTCATTCGGGATTTCAACGGTCTCCACCCCAGTATTACGTTTTCGCACAGTTATTCTAAAACGAGCATTGATTTTCTTGACGTAACAGTCGAGATCAGCGGGAATGCTCTTACAACAAAACTCTTCAGGAAGTCGACGGACCGTCAACAGTACCGGCACTTCAAGAGCTCCCACCCTAAACATTGCAAAACAAGTATTCCCTATTCTCAAGCTCACAGATTCCGGAGAATATGCTCCAGTTTAGATGAATTCGAACGCAACGCCAGCAATCTGAAACTCGTGCTATCCAAGCAGAATTATCCACCAGCCATTGTCGATAAGGCCATTGAAAAAGCACGTGCTCTCGACCGAGAGCAAGTTATCAATCAACCCCAACCCAAAATGTCACAAAACGAGCACGCCAACCTGGTGGTTAAATATTCAGCCCGCCTTCCAAATTTAAACAATATTCTCTGGAAACATCACAGTATTTTGCAGCAAAGCGATAAATTACGCACCCTTTTTCCGGTATCACCACGCGTGGTATATCGACGAGGTAGAAACCTTAAGGACATATTGGTGCACTCGAAAAACAAGAACTTCTGACGTTTCTGGTTGTAGACCTTGCCAGACGCCCAGGTGTGAAATTTGTGAATATGTCAAAACCACCAATCTTGTCACTAGCGCGAACTCTGGCTTTTCTTTCAAAATCACTGGTAACCTCAACTGCGGTACGCGTAACGTTATTTATCTTTTACGCTGTAAACTATGTAACATGGATTATATAGGACAAACCAGTACTTCATTTCGGTTGCGCTTCAACAATCACAAGTCTCATATCAAGTCCTTACCCACGCTCCCCTTCTCAAAACACACGCATCTTAAAGAGCATAGCATTGAAAAAATACGTGTCATCCTTCTGGAATCTGGATTTAGCTCTGATCACGACAGAGAGTTGAAGGAGGCTTTTTTCATTCACAAATTCAATTCGGTTGCTTGTGGTATTAATGCAAGTCCAGGCGTGCTCACTTGGCTGCCACGCTGTGTGTAGGGCCGAGGCCACACAATTATTTTGGTTTTGCACGGACTGTACTAGCCGAGCGTGTCGATGACATTGTTGCACCAAAGGCGCCTGCCATCGTGAGCTCGTTCCACGCCTCTCGTGAACATCCTCGTGAGCGTGCGTCCCGTGGTAATCCTTCCGCTGCGTTAAATTCTTGGGCGCGTAAGCATCATTCAAATATGACATAAATACTTCATAAAAAACCGCCACGGCACCCTTGCGTGGTCTAGATCTCCGCTCCCGAAGCGGTGCTAATCCCGTACACATCATCATTGCTACTTTTGTGTGCGCTCTGGTTGCTCGGGGGTGATTGTGCTCAGGAGCTGTAACAAAGACTGTGCCAAATACTACAAATCAATTTATTTCGTTTTATTGAATTGGATTAACATTGTTTATAATTACTAATTTCAAAGATTTACGATAATTTTTTTTGCTCCTGTTCTGAATATTTTTAATACCCTTCATAGTAACTCTTCCTCTTCCACACGAACATCGATCAACAAGAAGAAGAGGACATTTCACAACCATTCACCCTAAAGAAAAGCGGTCCCCGCTTGAAACGTCGGTGCAGTAAAAAAAGGCCTTTCCTGGATCTCCTCCACTCTCGCTATATATATATATATATTTTTTTTTTTTGCATTTTTTTTTGTTTTTTTTATTTTTGGGCATTTGGTTTGGAAGGACGTTGGCGGCGACTTTGGACGTCTTGCCGAGTCAAAAGTCGTGACTTTAATAGCAAAATATACTTTACCCGCAATTAATGTAATTTTACATGGATTTCTCACATTAGCAAGAATGTTTATATTGTTTTTAGCCTTTTAATTTTATTACTTGGTAATAAAAAATGCTGCAATTGGCACCAGGGATGATAATTAGCTCAGTTTGTATTGTCATATTTGTTCGCACGTTTGAAATTAAATCATAAGCAACAAAACATATTACAGCTTAAAAAATTGCGTATTAAAATATCTGAATGTTAATATTATTATTATTAATACAAATCGCGGCAATGTGTGTCCTCAATTAACGCCAAGATAACGAAAACACGCCATTTAACCATAATAGTCTTTCCGGAAAGGTATTATTTTGTTTTGTTTTTAGCATATGAAAAACTCTGACATCGTTAGATAGAAAAACAGTCAAAGACTGGATGTAATATAAAGTCATATCCGTCACGCGTTGCTATGAAGCCCCCCCCCCCTCCTCCACACACACACACACACACACTTCAGTTGTCTGACTAGAATTCGGTCTTTGGGTTGTTGCAGTGAGGACAGTGTTTATTAATTTAGACGTTTTGTGGACATATTGTAAAAATTGAAATTATTCTCTTATTCTTGTGCTGGGACTAATGTTAAACCAATTAATAATCTAAATACCAAAAAACTCATAAAGGCCCGCAGTTCATTTTTTTCATGATATTTATCTGAGCGAGAAAAGGCAGCGAGAACGCACAAACATTAGCACTAATTTTTTCAACAACTACAACAACTACAAATATCAGCCTGGATCGGACATGTATGTCACAAAATAAAGTTTCCGCGAACAACTTCTCTAACTAAGTAATTGCGATGTGAGACACATCTTGAGGTATGAAAGAACCCGAAATTAAGACCTATACCGAGAAATTAATTCCGAAATAGAGGCTAGTTTCGGTATCACTCCAGAATTAAAACGCGCATTCTCGGGTAAATATTACGCTAAACACCGTTCTTGTTTTCGGGGTAAAGAGGTGACCTGCGCCCATAACACCCTAGCTTCCTCGTATTACCAGCAATAATTTGTTTCGCTCAGTAAAGTCAGCACACTAGACAGGCTCAACAGCGGCACGCATCTCCAACCCTCACTATAACCACCATTTTGGAAAATGAGTGGCGCCACCTATAGTTAGTTGGAGTCGCAAATTTGGTCTCAAACGCTCTCCTTCATTTTGTGCTCGCACGATCTTGATAGCGCATCACGATCATCTGGTGGGCTAGTTGGTTGATCATATTGTTGAATTAACAGCGCAAATACGACAGGAAGGACAGCGCTCTATCCTGTCTCCCTTATCTCTCCTTCCTGTCGTATTTGCGCTGTTAATTCAACAATTTGATAGCGCATTTCGGACACATGATATACCAATACCGTTTTTATTAGCTTTGAATGGGCGGACCGAAAATCGAGCAAGGACTTAGCAGTTCTGGGATGGTCAGACCAACAAACATGCTCTTGCTTAGCATCGATACTGAGGTCCAGAAATTGAATCTGCTGTTCTTTGGGGGTTTCGAACGTGAATCTTATTCCTAATCCTTGTTCAGTGAAGGCCTTTAGCACGTTCTAAAGTTTCTGGCTAAAATCGGGTTTTTCTATGAATACAAGATCCACGTGTCTGAAAATAATAATAATTAGTTTATTTCCATCTACATTGATGGTGGAGATTGAGGGAAAAAGCTGTGAAATACAACTTGACAAGGCCCTCGACCCCCTACATAGGCACAGCAGCAGAGGTACAGGAAAAAAAATGCTACTTCATGCGAAAGCACAAAATGGGTGGATAATATACAAACACACAACACACAAATAAAAAAATAAAGATTGAATAATCCTGGAAACATTAAACAACCCGTCATATCACTGGTATTTTACCTATCTTGTTTACAAAATATTCTCTAAGTTGCTTAAATGACATCCTAATCAGATCCAACTCACCAGCATCAAGCTGGTTGAGCAATTTAGGCAGCGTATATCTAATCATCTGAGAGCCGTAATTTGTCCTTCGCACTACCATTTCCCATTGTTCTCCGTCCCAATGTCCTTCCAGTAAGTCCCTTTAACTTGTTTTAAGTGCTCGATCTACTTTTCCAAGAAAACTACTTCTCAGTACAGGGGCCATTCTCGACCTAATTCACACTCCGGATTTTTTAATCCAATCTTTATCTTGCGACCAATACAAGTGGACTTTAAATAAAATGATAGTATTTCAAGAAAATATTTCACTGTTACACCGCATTGAGATCTAAGGGCTATCGCCTCATTCAAATACATTCCTTTACGCTACTCATGAGGCAGTCGTGGGTCATAGAATAGTACAGGTCTTCGACGTCTATGCTGAAAGCACTGCAGCCTTTTGAGTTGTTTCCTTCAGAAACTCCATGATAACCAAGGAACTCAGGATGCCAAATGGGTCGCCTATCACCAGCAAGTCAAGGTTCCTTTGTAGGTACCTAGACAAGGCGTGGAACCAGGTACCTTTTGCCGAAACAATAGTACGAAACGGAATATCAAGTTTGTGCGTCTTAGCCACAACGGATACCTCCAACACGAGGTTCTTCTGTTTCTTGACACCTGTGGCCACTTGTTGGAGGTCTTGTTTATTGAGGAGTTTCACAGCTTATGCCTTAAGTTTTGCGGGTTTTTAAAGGCTCTGTCGAAAGTGTTTCTGGACCACCGTGCTCGCTTTTTCTGAGAACATGCGTTCTGGCAGAATGACGAAGAACCCGTACTTATCTGGCACCAGTGCACGTAGCTCATGGGAAGCCAGATGTTCTATAACAGGTCCCAGCGCTCGATTTCTCGTAGGTCTAGCTCCGGACCTTGCCAGAACGTCCACGCATTCCACTATGCATCTCTGTTATTCTTCCTTTAGTGCCTGGCGTGACACAGACCTTGATATCCCCAGTTTTCTAAGTCGGTTGAGGACCGGCTCGGGAGAGAACTTAAGGCTCCTTTGCAGAATGAGCTTGTGTTTTTCCAGGACCAGCTGTTCGCCTAGGACCACCGCTGTGCCCTCCTTAGCGCTGGTTTTCTTCTTGGTTGGTAACGTGGGACGCACTTCATTCCACACGACCTCGGTGAACTGGGCTGTGAAGTTCGACCACTCCCGAAATTGGCGTATCTCTCGTGGCTGTCGTTGCGTGTAGCCGCATGTGACACGAAGGCAGTCTCTGAAGAAGCGAACTTGTTGCGACCATTCCGGAGTGGACAGAGAACTTAAAAACAAGTTAGTGGGACTTACTGGAAGGCTTTTCAGATACGTGTATGTATATCTTGTGTTCGTAAAAAAACCCGATTTTAGCCAGACACTCCAGAACGTGCCAAAGGCCTACACTGAACAAGGATTAGGACTAAAATTTACGTTCGAAACCCTTAAAGAGCACCAAATTCTGTTTCAGGATATGAGTATCGATGCTAAGCAGAGCATGTTTGAATTGGTCTCACTGTCCCAGGTCAGAACCGCTAAGTTTTTGCTCGATTATCGGTCCACCCATTCAAAGCTGATAATAAATGGTATTGCTGTATTGTGTTCGGAATGCGCTTTCAAAATCGTGCGAGCACAAAATGAAGGAGAGCGTTTTATACCAAATAGCTAGGCTCCGAGAAGCAGGTTATCCAGATCCGGTGATTACCGCAGCCTGCGAAAACGTGAAAACGAGTATCACGGCCAATGCTGCACCAAACTGCGCTGAGCGGGAAGTGAGTAGCAAAAGAATGTGGCTTCTATCCTTAACGTTTACCGCGTTTCACACTGGTTAAAGGGGATCGCGGCAAGATACGGAGTGAGTGTTTGTTTTTTCGGCCAAAAACAAGCTGAGCCAGATTTGCCCCGCCATAAAAGGGTGTGTTAGTAAGCGGAAAAACCGGATAGTCATGGTTGCACCGTGAAGCATGGCACGCAGATCGTATTATGCACCGTTAGAGCAGTGTATAAGATACCTTTCTCATGCGGAAGATACATTTTTCATGCGGGTCTGTGTATATTGGTCGAACGGGGCGCTGTTTGAACATCCGTTTTGGGAGAGCACCAGAGTTCATTGAAGGGGTGTGCGTACTCTCATCTTGCGATGCATTGTCGTGAGTGTGAGCCAAGATTGAGTGACACTCAAGTTTTGTTCAAGCACAGAGACCAAGTGTCTAGAGAGATAGTAGAGGCATACCAGATAAAAAGGGCGGGAGCCTCCTCTGTCAGTCAACCGTATTTCGCACTGCTGGACAGTGAGGTGGCGTTTTTGGAATTGGGATAGTATACCATATCACTTTTTATTGCGTTTAACACGTGCCATCACGCTGCTATGAATTGTCTCGTGATACGCAGACGGGGGCCGTACTGCCAAAGATGAATGGTCGTTTTCATGTATTTTCCTATTAACATATTTTAGTTGATAGTCAGCGCTCGTCCCGTGTGTTTCTTCTTCGTCCTCGTCTGTTTTTCGCGCTGTTTCCTACGATGTATATATTTCTGTTCGCGTCAGAATTTCACGCCAGGTAGCATTTTTTTACATTGTCCTTTTGTCGACGTCGTTACGACGTATTTATTCCGAAATACATATGGCGGCGTATGATTCTCGAAAAACATATGCATTTTATTTTGTTTTTGTTATGTTGAGAAATCAAACAAAGGGTGTTGTTTTGACGCTCTGCGAATCTTAGAATAGATGTCGAGGGCTACCTGTCATAACATATCTGCTAATGAATGGTAGCGGTGCTGCAGTGCAAACAAGACTGGATCAGCGAAAAAAAACTTAATGTTTTTTTAGTTCCGATATGTACACCGCAAGCCAACAAGCCTTGTTTTTGATCCCCGATACAGCCGACCTCGATTCGCACTTCGCACGAAGTTAGAGGGTAACACGTTACAGGCTCACTGCAGGGTTCAAAGGACATTTTTTGACCTGAACCATGCTTTGTCTCCTCAGGGGGTCTAGAAATTTCTGAAGCATGAAACCGAAGCCGCTGATTAACTCGATGCTGATTGGCTGAACCAGGTGATGACGCCACACACCTATTTTGGACACCGCCACCATTTTGAGTGGGACAGAAAAGGCCATCACAGTAAAAAAAGAGCGTTTTGCGCCAAGCGGAGATCAAACTTAGGCCATTTCGAATATATAACTAAATAATACGAGCATCTTTCCGTCGAGATGAATCGAGGAGCTAGCGGGAAATCAGTGCGGGTTATCCGCTCAGCGTTCGGCGGATAACAAATTGACACTATCTCACGTTTCAACTTTGAAACGTTTTTTGGCTAGGTGTTCAGCATTTCGTGAAGCCCCGATTAAAGTGTGGCCTCGAAGCTCGACAACACTGCTTCGTTGACGCGTGGCAGAGGAGTAAGGTGTTTGACAATGATTGGTTGTCGGAGAGGTCATGTGACCAGAAGGGTACGGTGGAGTAAAGTAGGCGAGAAGCTCGACCACCTGTGCTCCTATGCGCACTGGGGGAGAAGAACTCGAGAATGTGTAAAGCTTTGGAGGATTGTCAGGCTTATCAGCCCGATTAGCGATAGTGTCGCTTCATTCTAGGAACAACTATCAAGTGTACACTTGTACGCGTTAAACTATCTGATGAAGAGCGCCGTGAATGTTAGGCGTCTGGCGTCTGGACACTCAAAGTAGCGCTAAACGTGTGTGATGCTAGAAAGTTTCACATATGCAACACAAATGCCTAGCAATTTTTCTTATTATGTAGAATAGATAGTTTTGTTTGGTGATGATTCCAGCTGGAGTCAATAAATTAGCTACGCTGAGAGTATCGGCACTCTGCTCCTAGATTTTGCTGTGGGCGCCTTTATTTTGGTACTTAATGCAGAGCAGACGCAACTGTAGATCATCATAATTTTAAAGTGTAACCTCCTCAGCATTAGATTCAATGTTAGGAAGGTCATGTAATTTTGATTTGCTCTGTCGCGATCTGCTTAAACATTTGTGAAAAACGGATTTTTAAATTTTTTTTTTGTGATTTCAGATAAAGTTTTAGTTAACTCAAAAGCCATGATTTTAAGCCCCAAGATCAGTGAGTGTCGTTACTCTGAAGCGTAGCTTATTTAGTGGCTCCGGTTCTGGACAATGAAGAGGCAACACATACAAGCAGAAACTGATTCATCAGCTCCCGTGTGCACATGTGCATGCGAATGGGAGCATGAGCACATTCGCAGGCAGAATAGACCGATCTCAGCAAGCGTTCGGCGTATGCGTGACGCCGCCATAACTTTAGTTCGCAGGAGGCAGTCAGCAGTGCACAAGACGGCTATTGCAGCCCCATGCTCCACACGCGCAGAGCTCCAGCGAAGTTGTCGTACGTAGACTAAAGTTCCCTCGATGCATTGCGGCAGCGGTGGCGTTGTCAAGCTGGCTGGTGAGATCGGTCTATTGCAGAAACGTGAAAACGGATTATGTGGGAATGTTTCTTTGTAAGCTGTTGCAGCCGCGAAGTAATAAACCAAAAATGATTGGCAGCAGACAGTTATCTCTTCCGAGCATGAGGAAGTCAGTAAGAGTTTTTCACCCCGTAGTCGCGTAAAAGAATACATCAATACCCTTTGTACATGAAGTATATGCGCCCGTGAGAGAGCAGAAATATTTACGTATTTTTCTTTCTAAAAAAACAAGATGCAGATTTTGAGCACAATAATTCTTGATATGTTGACATGATTGGTGTTAAATAATAATAAAAAAAAATGGTGATAAGAAGTGATTGGTAGTGGAGTTCGGAACGTATTGATCTTATTTATGTATTACACGACCATGCCATCTTATGAACATCCCTGTGTGCTATTGCAGAGTCTGAGCATGGATACATGATCATATCTGCATATTCGTTTCATAGTTTTTGTCATCTATTAAAGGGATATAAAACACCATGGGAAATTCTTTCTTGGCCTTTTGTCTTCCATTGGCCACTCTTAATATATTGCCCCACAAACCAGAACTGAAAAAAGTCCATGTGAACAAGAAAAACAAATTATATAGTCGTACCTCGGTAATGTTCACCGCGTTAATACAGACAACCCGCAATTATGGACAAAAGTTTTGGGAACCGATCTCTCGCCATGCAATTCTGCCCTCTTAATATAGAAACCCGCAGTCCGGACTAATGAGAGCTATTTTGAGGATGAACTGTGTATATACAGGCATTTTTATATTGTTACTAAAGACGCCAGTACCCCTGTTTAAAAAAAAGAAAGGTAAAAAACGCTTTTGAGATATCAGTGAACCTAAGAGGTCACAGTGTGCACTCGGATGTGCGTTGCCGATCTTTCAATAAAAGCGGCACACCAAAATATGTTCTTTTAGATGAAATGGGCTGTTACCGCCTGCAGTCCATTATTGCTTGATATAACGTATAACTAGGGTTCGGATTTTTCGGTTTAAACCGATAAAAACCGATAAAACTACGCCGAATTAATTTTCGGAAATTCGGTTTTAACCGGAAAAAATCAGTTTTTAGGTTCGACATTTTCGACTTAAACCTATAAAAACCGACAAAAGTACGTCGAATCCATTTTCTAGAATTCAGTTTTAACCGGAAAAGGTCACTTCGATCTTCCAGTCGTAGCGCAGAGCCGTGGCCAAAAAGTGGAACGACAATGTCTATTGAAACGTGTCCGAATGCATGGGATTCACGGGTGCCATCACGACGTTTTGGTTTAATGTGCGCATCATTAATCGGAACGTGAAGTCCGAAGTGCCCCTTGACTTCGCCATGTACGAGCGTGTTTTCAAACTCGTAAGGAAGGCTGACTTGATGCAAGATCTGTGTGTCGTGTTGTGCTTCAAAACGTCGCACCGTGTCACTTTTGGCGGTCACAATTGATTGATTGGCATATTTTGGCTTAGGCAGCGCTTCATCTCCTCAGCCTGCCAGTGTCCAGTGTCCAGTGTCGAAGCTCAGTGTCATATTAACAGAAAAGAAAGAGCGCCGATAAACGAGGAGAACCTGAGAAAGTACATGTATGTGTGTACTATAATAAGATCACGTAATCCTGATATACAGAAGGTGAAATCCCATGATTTTGGGCATAGGTTTCATATTTGACTTGTTTGTACTTCTGTGTTTTTTTCCTGTTTCTTTTACAGTTGCACACATTTGCCAAATGAAGGGTCCATTTCTTTTTCAATGTATCTGTGCCGTTATTCTTTGAATGATCACAGATATCAGAGCTAAAAGGATAATCTGATATAGTGTCCGTTGGTGTTTATTTTATATTCATCGAAGAAACCGGATAAGGTTTTGTATAAAGGACGCCGAATTTCGAAAAATAGAACCCGAAAACGCGGAAGCCTATGTATAACTTACATCCGGAAACAAAGAAGAATGAACCCTAAAGCAGCGAGGCCCCTTCAATGAAGACTTCGTCAATGTTCGCGGAAATTTCAATGGCACAGTAAGCGATGTTAGGCGAGAAGCGGGAGTGGTTCGAGACCATGGAGAGTGTCAAGCGTAAATCAGACTTGTGCCTATCTCAAATACTCCACTCAAGACACTGTATTTTAGATACTTTTTAAGTATCTTGGTATCTTGCAAATACCTTTGATCAAGAGTATTTGATACTCTATTTTAATTACAATTCCGAGTATCTTGTACTCGTTACCTCAAATACATTTTTGACATTCCGCCATTTTCCGATTTTTTCGGTATGAAGTGGCGTGGGCGTGGCACGAGCAAACGTAAACATTATTTCGAGCAACCAAATCCTCTAGCTAGCTCCAATAAGCATATAATAAGCGCAAGTCTCTAAAGCTTAGACTGTCTAGATCAATGTTATTGCTGTTAAGGCTGTTTAACAAATGCGGGAGTGTGGAGCTTAACATTTGAGAGCCATAATTTGTTCGCTGCGTGACCATCTTCCATTTCTCTGGGTTACGGGTAGGATACGGAGAAGTTTTCCTCAGCGACGCAAGGTTTTCCAAAGGTTGTGGTCGGTTTGCCTTGCTAGGGTCCGAATTAGAGCTGCACAGTGCACTCTAATTCGGCGTTACAGGGAGTTGTAAACGGCTTTGACTTTTCTTTTAGAGCGCAGCTCTTAGGCGCCCGTTTCCGGCTTGAGCTTCGTCGGCGTCGGCGTCGCCGTCGGCGTCGGCGTAACCGCGCGGTGCATTATGGGAAATGTCCCATAATGCACCGCGCGAGCCCCCACCCCCCCGGGGTCACGTGACCTCGGGGGGAGGGGTACGTGACCCCCGAGGTCACATGACCCCCAAAGTCACGTGACCCCCTCCCCAAGGTCACGTGACCCCCCGATGACGTCATCGTTACTGATGACGTCACCGGCATCAGCATCGCCATCGTCATCATCACTGATGACGTCATCGGTGACGTCACTGATGATGGCACCGGAATCCGCATCTTCATCGTCATCATCACTGATGACGTCACCGGCATCCGCATCGTCATCGTCATAATCACTGATGACGTCATCAGTGACGTCACTGATGACGTTACCGACATCCGCATCGTCATCGTCACTGATGGCGTCATCAGTGACGTCACTGATGTCGTTACCGGCATCTGCATCGTCATCGTCATCATCACTGATGACGTCATCAGTGACGTCACTGATGAGGTCACCGACATTCGTATCGTCATCGTCATCATCACTGGTGACGTCATCAGTGACGTCACTAATGACGTCATCGGTATCCGCATCGTCATCGTCACTGATGACATCATCGGCATTGTCCCTCGGGGGGGGGGTCACGTGACCCCCCCCCCCTCCGGTCAGTTGACCCCCCCCCAGTACCCTTCCCTCCTCCTCCTCAAGAGCTGCACTCTAATTCGGCGTTACAGGGAGTTGTAAACGGCTTTCACTTTTTAGATTGCAGCTCTTAGGCACCCGTTTCCGGCTTGAGCGGCGTCGCCGTTGGCGTCGGCGTAACCGCGCAATGCATTATGGGACGCGTGACGTCACTGATGACGTCATTAGTGACGTCACTGATGACGTCATCGGCATCGACATTGTCATCGTCACTGATGACATCATCAGTGACGTCACTGATGACGTTATTGGCATCGGCATCGTCATTGATGACATCACTGATGACGTCACCGGCATTCGCATCGTAATCGTCATCATCACCTGCAACGATATTCACACCGTCGATATCGTTGCAGGTGAGCGCAAAGCTTCCCGTACGCGGTATTCTTCTCTTGAAGTGGCTGTGAATCCCCAAAGAGTGTTTCTGTACTACATTTTTGTTTTATTCGTTTGTCTGCTGTGATGGGTGTTGACATCGCTACCTTCAGAGCACGTATAGGTTCTTTTGTACCTAAGAAGAAAGCGACCTCACCTGAACATATTAAGTTGCTACGCCTGCCTGTCAGAACCATGTTTGGGTTTGCGAGACTGCTAACGATAGCTACAGTAATGTTCATACTTTTGGCCTCTGCCGGAGATGTTGAGACAAATCCCGGACCTACAAATGCAGAAAATATTGATAACCTACAGCACGCGATCGAAGCATTGATTGCAGCAACCAACAAAAATCAACAAGAAACCTCCATAAAATTGGATCAAATCAACAGCGGCATTGCTGCTCTCGGAACCCGGGTCTCAAAAGTAGAAGGCCAAGTAAAAGAAATCCCGAAAATTCAGGAAAACTTAAGCACGATTGAAACGACAGTAAACAGTATTAAGTGCGACTCGATATCTTTTCGTGATCACCTGACTGAAATGAATACGGTCGTTGACGACTTAGAAAACCGAATGAGGCGAAATAATTTAATATTCAAAGGCTTACCTGAACTGGAAAACGAGACGTGGAATGATGCCAAAGTCATCATTACTGGCTTTGCACAAGAAATGCTCGGAATCAGTTTGGGAGAAATTGAAAGGGCCCATCGGTTGGGACAAAAACGATCCGGAACAAAACGACCGATCATTGTAAAATTTCTTAGCTTTCGAGATCGAGAAGAAGTTCTCCGCAATGCTTTTAAGCTTAAAAATGTAACGCCCCCAATACGAATCTCTGAAGATGTTTCTGATAAGGTGCGCTCTGCGAGGCAGAAGTTGTGGGAATTTGCAGAACAGTTTAGAGAAAGCGGAACGAAATACAAAATTATTTATAACAAACTACACGTTGGTACACAGTCATTCCTTTATGACTCGGCGAGTGATACTGTTGTTTCCCTTCGCACGCGCCGGGATGTCACTGCGCGGAATGACTGACAAAGTGTAAATCGCAAGTCCACAAATCGCACTGTTCCTGCTAATCTTTCTTTTATTGTTGCTAACTTTCGAAGTATCTTATCCAAACAAGACGAACTTGAAAACATCACGTCCAGTAGCGAGCCTGACGTCATTCTTGGCACGGAAACCTGGTTAACACCTAGTATAACAAATGACGAACTCATCTTAAATCGATCATATGCTATTTTCCGGAAAGACCGAACCCTCGCCAGGGGGGGTGGTGTTATCATTGCGGTCAAAAGAGCTGTATCATGCTTCCAAATAGAATGTTTATCTGACCTTGAAGTGCTTTGGATTCGCGTCAAGTTGGATTACCGCAGTGTCTTAATCGGCGTCTGTTACCGACCGCCTCATGTCAATCGAACTGAATTCAATATATCATTATATCATGTCATTGGGACTGTAACCAAAAATTTTCCCAGTGATCACTGTTTCCTTGCTGGCGATTTCAACTATCCCGAAATAAACTGGTCTACATTACTGCCCTTTCCCAACTATGCTAATTCTCGTCAGTGTACAGAGTTCCTTTCGATAATCAGTGTGTTTGGACTTCACCAGATGATAACCACAGCAACCCGTAATGATGCTATATTAGATTTATTTTTTAGCACTAATCCAGAATGTGTAACGTCTATCAGTACTATGGAAAGTATAAGTGACCACGCTCTGATCCATATTCAAACTTCACAGAAGGTTAACCGCTCCGCGAATATTCCAAAGCAAATATTCGTGTTTTCGCGAGCTAATAACGATGGAATGACGGCAGCCATACTAAACTTCGAAAGATATTACATGCCATCTCATGACGAGAGAACCGCAAGTGAAAACTGGCTCCTTATTAAAAACATGTTCATAGAATTACTTCACACTTTTGTGCCAAAAACTGCTATTCCATCTGACCTTGCATCTCCTTGGTTTACCAACAGTCTAAAACGTATGTTAAACAAAAAGAAAAGACTATTCTTAAAAGCAAAAAGACTGGACGACTTCGCTGCTTGGTCATCATATCGCTTTCATTCAAAGTTGTGTAAATCCGAAGTAAAAAAAGCAAAATTAAAATTTTTTTCCGTCACCCTACCTAACATTCTTTCCACGGACCCCAAGAAGTTTTGGAAAATAGTTAATCCAAAAGAAACTAAGAATAGCCCTTCGTTTCTAAACGACCAGGGGGAGGCACTTAGTGATGACCAGACGACCAATTCGTTAAATTCATTCTTTTCCAGTGTATTTACACGTGAAATATTTCCACTGCCATCTTACTCTCTATCTCAGCAGGAAATATGCATGCCTCCAATCTTATTCATCCCGGAAGGAATCCACAAGGCAATTCAAAACCTGTCTTCTAATAGCGCCCCTGGAAATGATCTTATCTCGGCCAAACTACTAAAAATGACACAGCACTCAGCCTCAAAAATACTCAGCGCTCTTTTTCAACAAAGTTTAAATTCTGCTGATGTACCAGCTGACTGGCGATTCGCCCGAGTTCAACCCATTTTCAAATCGGGCAACAAATCAAATCCATCAAATTACAGACCTATCTCACTCACCAGTGTGCCGTGTAAGCTTATGGAACACGTTATTTATTCTAATTTATCTCATACTTGGATCAACGCAACTTTTTTTTCCCCAACCAGCACGGTTTTAGAAAGCGCCACTCATGTACTAGTCAACTGTTTGAGTTTGTCACGGATCTTCATTTTAATAATCATTCCTCTCTACAAACAGACGTTATATATATTTATAGACTTTGCCAAAGCATTCGATACGGTCCCCCACCAACGACTACTCCTAAAACTTTCTCTCCTCCAGATTAACCCTGTAGTAATAAAATGGATAGCTTCGTTCCTAACAAATAGGCAACAGTCAGTTTCGGTGAATGGTTCTTCATCTAACTCAGTCCCAGTATCTTCAGGCGTCCCCCAAGGTAGCGTTCTCGGCCCCTTCTTTTTCTCATTTATATCAACGATTTCCCTCTTCGATTACCTCAACTATCCGCCTATTCGCAGATGATTGTGTTATTTATAGAAAAATCTTAGACCCGACAGACCATAACGTCCTCCAAAATGACCTTGATGCTATATCTTCCTGGTGCTCAGAATGGCAGATGACGGTTAACCCCAACAAATGTAAACAAATGACCGTTACTACGAATTCAAACAAATCATACAGCCAATATACATTACTCATGCAGCAACTTGAATGTGTTTCACTATACAAATACTTAGGAGTAAACATCTCTGAAACTCTTTCATGGAAACAACACATCGATAACTTAGTCACCAACGCATTTAAATCTCTAGGTTTCTTAAGGCGCACCCTACACTTGGCCCCCACTTCAACAAAACTGCTAGCATATAAAACAATCATTCTCCCTAAACTAGAATATGCAAGTATCATATGGCATCCGCATCAAAATTATCTTTCTTCGAAATTAGAATCTGTCCAAAGCAAAGCAGCCCGGTTCATATCAAACGACTTTTCGCCTCAAACTAGTGTCTCAGCTTTAAAAACAAATTTGGGTCTCGCTCCATTGTCTACCCGGCGCAATATTCACCGCATATGTTACTTTCATGACTTATACTACAGCAACTCGTGCTTTAAAAGCACCTATTGTCATTCCGCACATTATATTTCTCCTCGAACCGACAATTCCTGTAAGGTGCAGCAATACCAGTCACACACTAATTCCTTCCTGTTTTCACCCTTAATATTATCGATTACTGAATGGAATAACTTGCCAGACGAGATGGTTACTAACACAAATCCCGTTGAATTTAAAACAATGTGCGAGCGCCTGTGGCATGAATAGTACACGTACATGCTTGTTTGTTGTTTTTATAGTCGCTTTCCGTTTCTCCATATTGAAATTGTTGTTTTATACATAGTTACGTCCAGTTCAAAATTGCAGTTGTGTACGTACGATGTGATTTCCTTTTTGTAAACTGTGCTGGGCTGATTGCGATGATTTTGTTATACCAATGATTGTGTTTTGGAAAATTGTGTTACTATGTTGTTACGAATGCATGTACCACCTACCCCCCTCATGTAATGCGTCCTCAAAGACGCCCTTGAGGTAAATAAATGAAATGAAATGAAATGAAATCACTGATGACGTCACTAGGGATGATGACGCCACAGAGGTCACAGATGATGACGCCACAGAGGACGTCACATGACCCCCGTGAGGTCACGTGACCCTCGTGAGGCGACGGCGACGCCGCTCGGAGGGGGGTGTAGCGGGCAGGATGAGGAGGGTGGAGAGGTATACCTTCCTCTCAGTACCCTTCCCTCCTCCTCCTCAAGAGCTCCGCTCTAATTCGGCGTTACAGAGAGTTGTAAATGGCTTTCATTTTTTAGAGCGCAGCTCTTAGGCGCCGTTTCCGGCTTGAGTGGCGTCGCCGTCGGCGTCGCCGTCGGCGTAACTGCGCGGTGCATTATGGGTAAATTTCCCAGCTAGATCTAGCGGAAAAATTCCCCGCTAGATTTAGCGGAAAAATTTCCCCGCTAAATCTAGCGGAAAAACTTCCCCGCTAAATCCAGCGGAAAAATTTTTCCGCTAAATATAGCGGAAATTTTTCCCCGCTAAATATAGCGGAAAAATTTCCCCGTTAAATCTAGCGCAAAAAATATTCCCGCTAAATCTAGAGGAAAAATTTCCCCGCTAAATCTAGAGGAAAATTTTCCCTGCTAAATCTAGCGGAAAAATTCCCCCGCTAAATCTAGCGGATAAAATTTCCCGCTAAATCTAGCGTAAAAATGTTCCCCCTAAATCTAGAGGAAAAATTTTTCCGCTAAATATAGCGAGAAAATTTTCCCGCAAAATCTAGCGGAAAAATTTCCCCACTAAATCTAGCGGAAATATTTCCCCGCTAAATCTAGCGGAAACCTCTCTCTGGGGGGGTCACGTGACCCCCCAGGTCACACGACCCCCCCGCCCCCCCAGAGAACGCGTGACCCTCAGTACCCTGCCCTCCTTATGAAGAGCTGCGCTCTAGTTCGGCGTTACAGGGGGTTGTAAACGGCTTTCATTTTTTTTTTTATTTGGTCTTTCCAGTGACATTTATGAGACAGGAGCATGAAGGATCGTTTTCGTGCATTCCGGGATCTCAATACTCTGTGTCATGCTTAATCAACAACACTGTCAAAACGGGTAGCGAGCGCAAGCGCGTCGGTTCTGAACTTCCTCTTTGGTTTTGAACGCTGACAGCAGTAATGCGAGCTCAAGCTTGTTGTTTTCGAAGGTACCATCTATGCGCGAGCGCACGTGCAAACTAAGCACAGCTATGCTCTCACGCCCGTACCTTAGATATCCCTGCACACAACTTGGAAAACCACTCGCTCGAGCCTCTAGTTTTGACAGCGCAGTAGACTTTGGATGAAACGGAGCATTCGGAGGAGTGCACGGTGTGGCAACACCAAAGAATGTGCTGATGTTGAAAGATTCACCCGTGTTCAGAAATTGATGCTGTGGCTGCTCTTTATTAGACCTACTACTCCCGGTGAGGGTTATGCTTGAAAGCATATTAACTAGCAATATGGGTCCTTTTAAACCGGAATAATGGTGTCACCAAGATGCATCAAAATTTTGTATAGAATATCCTTGATTGAGTAGGAGGATAAGATATTTCATCCCCAATGCTGTCAAATAAGCTGAATATTTGAAACACATATCCACTTGGACTTGAAGCGAAACGAAATTATTGTGTCCTTCAAACATGGTATTATAAAACAAAATTCATAAAAGTAAGGCAAGGCACAACCACTTTATAAAAGAACCAATAAAAACTTGCATTGCAAGCATGAGGACTAGAGTATGCCATATCTTCCTTTAAAACATATCAAAAGTAACCCTTAAATACCGGGAAAAGATGTTAAAAGTAAAAAAGAATATTTTGTACAGGATGATTCATTTTGTTGTGCTAACCATTCAATAAAATACATAAAGATTAGCTGCTTCACTTTGTGGGGACCCGCTCTGCTGCCGCCTAATTGCCACCAGACGCCGGCACCTGAGGCCGGCTCAAGGACGAGTTCACCTCACTCACATCGAAATCCTCTGTCAACTGTCTAGACTTAAAAATTACTATTGTCAGTTGCAATTCAAGAATGTAGGGCAACGGTAAGACGGGCCAGGGAGGAGGAAGCAGACGAATTGCTAAAGCGAAAAGGAGGTTTCCCCCTTTCTTCTCCAGCGTTCCGTCTGCTTTCTCCTCCCCGGCCCGTCTTACCCTCGCCCTACCTTCTTGAGTTGCAAGGGACTATAGTGACAGTCACATGTTTCACATATATGTGCGCTATAAACCCACGGACAGCTATAGCTACTTTCTCTTCTCCTCAAACCATCCTAGATCCCAAAGCAACTCTGTTCCATTCTCACTATTTCTCCGCCTCCATAGGATTTGCATAAACCACATCGATTGCCGTCATTAGCTTAAGACGATGACCGTCTTATTTACTGAACGTAGTTACCCACTCGGTCTTCTGCGCAAGGCGAGCAGTCGTGTCTCTAACATTTCGTGGCATAACGCCCTATTTCCTCAACCAAGATCTAAACTACCGTGCAACCCCCTACCCTTCACGTTCCATCCCTGCATATACAGGCTTGGCAAAATAATCATGGACACCACTTGGTACCTTGTAGACTCTCAGGTGATTTCTAAAGCACTCTCCTTAACTGACCGTCGGCAGCTCAACTTACGATCCCTTCTAGTACGCAGCGACCGGTCCCCCAAATCTCCGACTTTGCTCCCCGGTACCACGCCGTACGGCGCCCCGAAATGCCTAACGTGCCAGCACACCGGCCCTCCTCCCAACCTGCTAATGAGAATCCTTGACAATCACACCTGTAAATTTTCTAATCTGATATCATTATTCCCTAGACACTCTGTCCGACCCTAATGTATTTCTGCAAAACTGACCGCCGACTCCACGAACGCTTCCGAGATCACCGCTGGCTTGTCACAGTAGAAAGAGCGGGCCAACGTGGTCTCTCCAAACACGTATCTAAACACTTCTCTTCCACAAATCATTCCGAACTCACCATGTGAGTATGCGTCCTCAAATCATGCCTCTAAAAACCCACCTCACGCGAAAAGGAAGAAAACATTAATTTTTAACCCAAAAGGCGGAATTCCCTTCCGGCCTAAACAAAAAACTTTCTTTCTGCAATTAGACATTCCCCTTTCGTCCGCTCCTCTCCCTCTCTCCTTTCCTCCATCCTTTTTTTTGTTATTCTTGTTGATAATTTGGGTAGCCACGCGGGGTGCCCTGAGCTTGCCCCCGCCCACATTCCTCTATTTATTTACTTAGACTTATTGCACCTTACTTGCCAACTTTTCCTTCTCCCTCCCTGACCCCATGACGTCACATCTGTCACATGTTACCTTCTCCTTTTGTATATGCGTTTTGTATATATTTTAATCGGCCATCTCACCCTTATGAAGTCTCATCCTAAGATGGACTACAGCCTAATGTTACATGCCGCCGGGTCCAATCACGAGCCTGTTAGAAACCACGAGGCATATTTTCTCCGTCGGACGTATCACTGCGCCAAGACGCGTCATGCGGAGGTGAGTTTTTCGTCTGCTCGTCGAACCCTCGCGGCGGCTCCGTCTGCTTGCAACAACTGAAGACTATTGAACGGATTGAATACTGTCTGAAATCGATGTGGCGAAGAAAACCCGGGATCAAGACCAGTGGCCACTGAAAAATGAAGATGAGTCGGATCGAGTGTTTTAGAATGTATTTTTTTGGATTATTATGGGGGGGGGGGGGGGGGGGGAGGGGGGGGGGGGACTAAGGGCGAAACGATTTTATGTCAGTGTTGCCTGCGCCTCTCAAACTTTTTCAAACAGATAACAGGTTTATAAAATATGGCATGAATTTTCATGAAACTATATGCCATGTCATTTTACCTCGGCAATATAAAATAGCGCTCTTACAACAGAGAACCCTGTGCGTAAGATCAGTGCTCTTCGTCCTCTGCGTGTCGGAATTTCTCTCGCGCACTCTTTTGCAATGCGGATGCAAGCTTTTGTGAGGTAGCCCTGCGCCCGCCAGCCTTCGGGCCCTAGTCCATCGTGGGGTGAGACGGAGCATAGTATACCTGAATAATACCGTTTGATCGAAATGTCGTTTCCCTCCTTTCCTCTGGCACTTCTCTTTCCCTTCATATTCCTACTGTGATATTAACAGTGCCCGACATAACCCAACATCTTCAGATTCTTCAGTGTCAACTTGCCTCTCTTAGTGGCCAGTGGTGGCGACGTCGGACGTCCACAGCCCCCTTTTAAGGACCCCCGAGGGCCTGCACGAGCGTGGGAAGAGAGTCAGGACCCCCGCGTCGTGGAGGAAGGCATCCGTCGGCTTCGCGCCCAGGGGCAACGGGTGCGGGAGGGACGAGCGGGGCTGGCGGGAAATCGGTCGGGGTTCTAGGGAATGGTCGAGGTGGACTCGAAGGGGGCGGACGTGTTGTAATATGGATGCGACCCGGAGAAATAGTGCTCCCAGACCCACTAATGTGAGCTATTATTTGTGTTCATTCAAAGTGGTTTTGTGTCACACGGGGTGAGGAACTGAGCGGCGGCAACCCTACAACTTTGGAACTTTTTTGGAAAGACGTAACTGGGAGATATATACACATCACTGGAGATTGGAAATTAGTATTTTTATCTACGCTGGTGCACCGTGAGGGTAATGTAATTATTGCGTGAAAATCTGATTGCCAGGGAGGTTACTGTGTTTCCTAGGCACTTGGAATATTCCGTATGAACGGTTTCTCAATCGATTTAGACGGAATTTCGCGCACAAGTGTAACAATAGAGTGGAAGCTTTCACCATAATTATAAAAATATTAGTTCACCAGAGTACAACACGCGAAAAAAACTATATCTCCATTCTACTTTGCATGTAAACATAAATAATATTTTGGGCCACTGAGACGTTTATTTCTGCCGAATGAATTGAATTTATCCAAGCGAATTTAGTTCCCTTTCCATTATATCCGTTTTCCAGTCGTAACAGACGCCAGAATGGCCCAAAATAAATTTTAATGATTCAAAGAAAAAAAATACAAGCTCAGAAAATGTTTTAATATAACAAAACAAAACTTATTTTATCACGTTTTTATATTTTTATCACATTTTATTTCATTTTTATTTTATCAAATGATATTATATATATAGGGTGTTATTTTTTTTAAGATAACAGAATTTTTAAAAACAAACCATGAAAGCTAGGTTAATGCGGTCTGCGCAGGTGAGTTATACGGCCAGGGAGACATAGTATAGGGGACTAATTGTAACGATCAGTCGGCTAATTAGTTAAAGTTCGCTAATTAACTTTTTAATTAATGACAATAGACATAAAGTTCCAATCAGAAACTTGCTCAGCGTCATCGGAAACCACACGATCAGTAATTTTCAGAAAGACTTTGAACACGTGAGAAGCGTAGTAGTGCACTAAAGTTACCGCTCGTGGAGCAGGTACAAGGCTGGGGCTAGATAAGAGACGGAAAAATCGCGCGGGCGCCTTATCGCAACCGCTAGCTTTGTACCTGCTCAAAGAGCGGTAACTTTAGTGCACTACTACGCTCCTCACGCGCTCAAAGTCTTTCTGAAAATGACTGATTTAGTGGTTTTCGATGACGCTGAGCAAGTTTTTAATTGGAGCTATATTCTATTTCAATTATTTAAAACTTCGTTACCGAAATTTAGCTAATTAGCCGACTGACCGTTACGATTAGTCCCCTATACTATGTCCCCCTGGCCATATATATATATATATATATATATGACTAAATATCAAATATTTATTTCCCCGCAGGGGGCACCTGTGAAAGCAGGTGTTTGGAGAGTGGCGTCTCCACGGACCCCGAGCCCCGCAGGGGGCGCCTGCACTTTAGGTGCTAGGTGCTTGGTGAGTAGCGTCACCACGGACCCCAGCCACGTGGGCCACCATACCCGCACGCAGGGGGCACCTACTTTAGTAGGTGCTTGGTGAGTGGCGTCACTACGAACCCCGAGCCATGTGGGTTCGCCCACCCACGCCTGGCTGTGCGTGGCGTACCCGTGTCCGGGGAAAAGGGGACCCTGGTGGTTGAGCTGAGCCCGGGGTATGTTTGGACCCTTCGGGGCTCCCCGGGCGAGGCAATACACCGCTTCGACCCCTGCTTCTCGTAGACGGGTGTCCTGGCTTGGCCCGACCAGGATGATTCAGTCAGTCGCCTCTTCTACCCTCTTCTTCCTTCTTTCACTTTTCCTCCCACCTCTTTTTCCTTTCTTCTCCACTCTCATCCTTCCTTTTTCACCTTCTTAGGCGGCAAGGGCCAACCTTGAGTGGAAACACGTCCTGTCCCTGCAACCACACTAGGGTATAGTGCCCGGGCAGCACTGGTAGAGTAATTGTGTCAGCCAAGCCTTTCTTGCTATGGCACATTACCTACCCCCTTGTTGGGCTCCGTGGTGGGCGGTGCACCCGGGCACTGAATTTTCTTCCCATCTTTATGGGTCTGCAAACTAAAAAAACCTCTGATCGGGCCCCAAAAAAGGGTCCGCACCGAAGTACCACTCCAGTCTGAAAAGTCCTCTGTCTCTGAAAAATTTCCAAGATTTCTTGTTCTTCATTCTGAGAATAAAAAGCCACTGGGCAAACTGTCCCCTTTCCTTGTTGCTAAGGCACTAGAAGGAGTTGTTGGCAAAAACGTCACTGCAAAGAAAATGGCGTCTGGAGACCTCCTCGTGGAAATCACTACAAAGCAGCAGAGTGATGCCCTCTGGGGTCTTAAAGGGCTACTCCACCGATTTTTTCATTGTCTCCGATTTGCTTGAAATTTTGCTAAACTAACCAACAAACATTGCGAAAATAGTGTCCCAAATATTAGGTCAAAATATTGTTTTTTCGCGAAGTTATTGAATTTACAGTTTTGGTCCTCACCGTGTTTTTCAAGCTCGAAGTCTCTACTGGCAACAATGAAAAAGTGACGTCAGTGGAAGGCAGGGGCTCACTCTTTGGGCTGTAGATTTTGTTTTAAACTGATTCGAAGCAGTTTCATAGTGTCAAATGAATGCTTGGGAAGCTCGCTGCAGTACCCGCGCTCCAGCAGGGAACAAATAATTGGCATATTCTATTTTTTGGCTGCTTGCTCGACTGGCAAGCCTGCCTGCCACTGGCGTCACGGCCCTGAAAAGCGCGCGTATATTTGAATGTTGGTTTTTGCATCATTTTCATTTACCGATTTCGCAATAACTATTATGAATTTCGCGATTCTAAATAGCATACCGGAGAGAGTAAAGGCCGGGGAGTCAGAAAATATAGTTAGTTGAGGTAGCTCAAAAAATCGGTGGAGTACCCCTTTAACTCTGTGTCGGACTATAAAGTCACTGTTACTCCTCACCGCAAATTAAACACCGTCCAAGGAGTAATTTCCGAAGACGACCTGTTGGACACATCTGACGCAGAGCTGGTGGAGGGCCTCTCTAGCCAAGGAGTTGTCGCTGCCCGTCGAATCACAATTCGTCGTGATGGCACAGAACTCAAGACAAAACACATAGTCTTAACATTTGAGTCCGCCACACTTCCAGAGGCCGTGAAAGCTGGCTATCTCCACTGCAGGGTTCGGCCCTATGTGCCTAATCCTCGAAGGTGTTTCAAATGCCAGAGGTTTGGCCATGGCTCCCAGCAATGCCGTGGAAAAGCTACATGTGCAAAATGTGCCGAGAATGACCACACCACAGACTCTTGCACCAACGACGCACACTGTGTGAACTGCGGTGATCCCCACCCTGCATATTCTCGATCATGCAGAACGTGGAAGGAGGAGAAGGAGGTACTTGCACTTAAAGTCAAGGAAAACCTCTCCTACCCAGAGGCACGCCGTCGCTTTGGATTCTTACGTAAAGGCAGTTTTGCGCAGGTGGTGCAGCGGGGACCTGCACCACTGATGGTAGCAGTGGCCACCCAGACATTCTTTCTGGACTATGGGAGGCCACTGCACTCCCCCACGCCCCAGCTGAAGATTCAGCTTCCGGGGCGTGCAATCTCGGCTGGGCGGTCCTCCGACCTTCCCAGCCAGAGTGCGAACCCTCGCACTCCAACAGGGCAACAGCCTGTATCTTCTCAGGCTGTTTCCCAAACCCAGGATGGGCCGGTGGCTGCCGCAACCGTCCCTCCTCCACAGTCTCCTTCCAGGGAGATGGGTAGACACTCTCGCCCACACTCCCTGGAGAGAGCATCATCAAAAGAGCGGCATGGCTCTCGTGCCGCTCCTGCAGCGCCAAAGGGACAGGAACGGGTGGACTTGGGCGACGCTTCGCCCAGCACCTCCTCTGCCGCCTTGGCTGGGCCTGGTCGCGGGCGGCGTATGGCGCCCCGTTCCCCAAACCTGAAGAAACCTTCAGGAAAAGCCTCGCCTCAGGAAAGTGAAGCCATGGATGAGTGTGGAGAAGTCTCCACTCACGCGTCTGACCAAGACGACATGGAGTGGCAGACTTCTAAAAGTAAACACAAAAGCAAAAAACCTGTGATCCCTCCAACGTGAGATTGTAAATTAATTTATGCCACATGCAGCAGCTTTAGAACTTTCATTTATTCGCCCAGCGTTTCTTCTTTATTCATATTTTAATCTCATTTTTTAAACAATGACCAATTTCCATTTTATGCAGTGGAACTGCCGTGGCCTTATCAGAAATATAGATGATGTAAATTATTTTATGGACAAGTTGAGACCAATCGCCCTCAGCCTGCAAGAAACATATTTAAATGACACTCATACACAAATTTTACGTCGGCACCAAGTTTTTAGGAAAGATAGACTCTCCCCAAATACGTCGGGAGGAGTGGCACTGGTGGTGCAGAGTGGTGTTGCTTGCTCGGAGGTACCCCTTTCTACGCCCTTAGAGGCTGTAGCGGTACGCCTTCTTGTTGACCGCTTGATCACAGTTGTTTCTCTCTATTTGCCACCTAACTCTGCACTGCATATGTGTGAACTTGAATCGCTTGTAAAACAATTACCTCAACCTTTTTTAATTTTAGGCGATTTTAATGCCCACCACCCTTTGTGGGGTAGTGTTCGCCAGGATTCACGTGGAGGCATCATAGAGCGTTTTTTATTATCATCTGGGTTGTGTCTTTTTAATGGGAGAGATCCCACATTTTTTAGTGCAGCACATCAATCATTTACATCTATTGACCTTTCCATTGCATCACCAATTTTACTTCCATGCTTTTCATGGAAAGTTTTAAATAATCCTTTTGGAAGTGATCATTTCCCTATTGTTTTAGAAAGTACAATGCCAATTCCTTCTATTCCGACACGACTCCCAAGGTGGAAATTGGAAAAGGCTGACTGGTCTATTTTTTGTTTGGAGGCTTTTATCGATTCGTCCGTTCTTGTAAACATGAGCCCTGAAGATGCCACGCTGTATGTTACTGAAGCGATTATAAATGCTGCATCACACAGTATCCCCCAGACCTCTGGACGACTCCCCAAGAGATGCAAGCCATGGTGGAACAAGGACTGCTCCACAACACGCAAGTCGCAAAACAAGGCATGGTGCATCTTCAGACGTTATCCCACTCCTAGGAATTTACTTGAATTCAAGAAAAGAAGAGCCAAAGCTCGCTGGACGCGAAGGCGAGCCAAAGGCAGTTCTTGGAGAAAGTATGTGACCTCTTTGAGTAGTTTTGTTTCTTCAAAGGAAGTGTGGGATCGTCTCAGGAAGATCAGGGGAGACTATCGGTCTTTTAGGATACCCCTTTTTCCATCAGCAACATCACTTCAGGAACAAGCAAATGTTCTTGGTAAACACTTCCAAGAAGTGTCTAACTCGGCCAATTATAGTGAATCTTTTAAGAAGTTTAGATCAGTAGCAGAAAAACAAACTATTCCTTTCTCTGGAGGTCAGGGTGCTGCTTATAACAAGCCATTTACACGGTGTGAGCTTGAACTGGCTCTCGGCGTCAAAAAAGACTCTGCGGCTGGGCCGGATAGAATTCAATATGAGATGCTAAGGAGACTGTCGTCTGAATCTCTAAACAGTTTGCTCACCTTTTTTAATTTATTGTGGGATGCTGCCTGTTTTCCTGACTGTTGGAAAATGGCACACATAATTCCTCTTCTGAAACCCAGCAAAGACCCCTCTTTACCGACGAGCTATCGCCCAATTGCATTGACAAGCTGTCTAGGCAAAACCTATGAGAGACTCGTTAATCGCCGTCTTGTACACTTTTTAGAGGCAGAGGGTGTGTTCGATAGGAATCAGTGTGGCTTCCGAGCGGGTCGCTCTACGGTTGACCGCCTTGTCCGCCTGGAAACTTCTATTCGAGAAGCATTTGTCCATCGCCAGCATTGTGTTTCTGTCTTTTTTGATCTCCAAAAGGCTTATGATACTACTTGGAGATATGGGATACTTCGAGACTTGCACTCATATGGTGTCAGAGGTCGCATGCTTCGCTGTATTCAAAGCTTCTTGACGGGTTGGACCTTCCAAGTGCGTTTGGGCTCCATCCTGTCGGATGTTTTTCTCCAGGAGAATGGCGTCCCTCAGGGTGGAGTATTAAGTGTTACACTTTTTGCAGTGAAGATTAATAGTCTGGCTAAAGTTATACCACCATCTGTATTTTATTCAATGTATGTTGACGATGTGCAGATATCGTTTTCTTCTTGCAACTTGTCCAGTTGTGAACGGCAATTGCAGCTCACAATCAATAAGATGAGCAAATGGGCTGATCAAAATGGCTTCAGGTTCTCTCCCGAAAAGACAATCTGTGTTCCCTTTTCACTCCGCCGTGGCTTGTCTCCAGATCCATTGTTGCACTTGAATGACATTGCTATATCTGTAAAGAAGGAACACAAGTTTTTAGGGATAATATTTGATAAAAAGCTCACCTTTATACCCCACTTGAAAGAGTTGAAGCAGAAATGCCTACGTTCATCAAACATCCTCAAAGTCCTCTCGCATACGTCCTGGGGGTCTGACAGACGGTGCCTCTTGCGACGTTATAACTCCTTGGTGCGGTCTCGCCTGGACTATGGCGCGATTGTTTATGGGTCGGCACGTCCGTCCGCCCTAAAGATGTTGGACCCGGTCCATCATCTGGGGCTCCGACTTGCCACGGGGACATTTCGAACATCACCTGTGTTGAGCTTGTATGCTGATACACATCAAATGTCCCTGGAGAGACGAAGGCAATATTTGAGTCTTTGTTATGCTTACAAGATATACAGCTATCCTCAACATCCTACTTTTGATGCCCTCCAACCTTCTAGATCCTTCCGACTCTTTGAAAACAGGCCGAGCATTGTTCGGCCCCTGAGTTTCAGAGTGCAGAGCATGGCAACATTGCTCCATCTTCCCTTTAGTGAGGCTGCTTTGCTGAGGAGCAATGAGAGAGTTGCACCTTGGGACCTTCTACCAATCTCCTGTGACTGGTCACTGTCCAAGTACAGAAAGAGAGCTGTTTCTCCATTTGTTCTGCAACAGGAGTTTTTCGAATTGGAACAGAAATACGAGGACTATTTGCACTTTTACACTGATGGGTCTAAAACATCAACTTTTGCGGGATGTGCGGTTTATTCCATTGCTTTCAGGAAAGTTCGACAACTCAACACTCTTGCAAGTATTTTTACAGCTGAATTGTATGGCATTTTAATGACTGTGGAGTATTTATTAGAGAACAATATCATGAAAGCAATTCTGTTTGTTGATTCTCAGAGCGTTCTTGTAGCAATTTTGTCCTTAACAGACAGCAAGAACCCTCTTGTGCAACGTCTTCGGGTTCGGTTAAATCAAGCGCTTCAACAAGGACACCTGATCAAATTCTGCTGGGTCCCAAGCCACGTGGGTATTCCTGGCAATGAGAAAGCAGACTTGCTTGCTGCCTCTGCAAAGGAATGCCCAAAACTGCCCTTTGGCCTGCCACACCAAGACCTGAAACTGTTCATACAGAAACTGATTATGAAGTCATGGCAGCTGGATTGGGATATGGAAAACGAGAACAAGCTCCACATTATCAAGCCCCTTCTGGGGGTAGGGAGAGCTCTTTTCATAAAGGGGTATTCACACGAGGGAGAAATCCCCGGGATTTCTCCCTCGTGTGAATACCCCTTAAAGATCGTCACGTTGAAGTTCTTCTTTGCCGTTTAAGAATTGGGCATACCCGTTTGACTCACCTGCACCTGCTCTGCGATGAGGATGTTAAGCTTTGCGACAACTGTGGTAAAGCTGTGACTGTCTTACATATCCTGTGGCATTGTAAATCTTTAAATCAACAGCGCCGATTATGTTTTCCAGAACTTTTCCAAGATCACCTTCCTTTCCATCCCTATTTCCTACGTGGCGACCAACCCTTGGTGCCGTTCAATCGAGTTATAAATTTCCTGCATAAAACTGGCCTTTTACACCAGCTGTAGCCTGCAGTTCTTTTGGATTGCATCTCTAAGCTCACTATAAAAACCTCTGTTTTGGCGCAATATGGCCTAAGTTGCTCTTGCGCCATTAAACACCCAATAATCAATCAATCAATCAAATATTTATTTGATATTTTTTCAAATACAAACTTATTATTTTATTTTGACTCCGAAGGTTTCATGGCATCATAATTTCAAACATTGACTCCACCACGTTAACAACACTAATAAATCGTAGCGCAACATTTTTGTGTGATGCAACGAGGTAGTTCCAACATTGAATGGCAAGTACTTTAAAGCACTCCTCGCAATTAGAGCAATCCTGTTTTTGGCTGAAAAATAGGTTGTGCAAAAACAAATATTATTGCTTTTTAATTGAAATTATTTTGCGGTTTTCATCTATCCGCATAAAATAAACACAAAACTGACATGATTGACGTTTCGCATCCGACATTCCTAACTTGTCCCGTCTCCCTAAATGTCCGCGCGTGTCCAAAACCTTCCTAACAAGAGTGTTAAAAGAAAACATAAACAAAAGTTAAAAATGAGACGTGGCAAATATGGGACGTACACTTTCATGCAAAGCTGTCGTCAAGTAACTCAAATTAAAAAAAAAGAAAAACATGCATGCTTGCAATATTAATGTTATCTTTCGGGTGGAGGCTCAGCAGCCGTTGCATTCATTTTTTGCACGAAACGCTAACTCGCAGAGAAAGTAAGAAAAGTTTCACCGCCTTTATTTCACTTTAACCAATCACAGATACTTGCAGGCTTGCGCTGGTGAGGCCTCAAAAGCAAAACTCGAGTATCGTGACTGCGCCTGGTACTACTACCCAACCTCATTGTCACACCTGCTCTGCAATAAGTCAAGAAAAGTTTCACCGCCTTTATTTCACTTTAACCAAGCACAGATACTTGCAGGCTTGCGCTGGTGAGGCCTCAAAAGCAAAACTCGAGTATCGTGACTGCGCCTGGTACTACTACCCAACCTCATTGTCACACCTGCTCTGCAATAAGTCAAGGAAAGTTTCACCGCCTTTATTTCACTTTAACCAA
The DNA here is from genome assembly GCF_016920785.2 of Ixodes scapularis. Classification (NCBI taxonomy): domain Eukaryota; kingdom Metazoa; phylum Arthropoda; class Arachnida; order Ixodida; family Ixodidae; genus Ixodes; species Ixodes scapularis. Next base: position 89,533,590 of record NW_024609857.1, read on the forward strand.
GCACAGATACTTGCAGGCTTGCGCTGGTGAGGCCTCAAAAGCAAAACTCGAGTATCGTGACTGCGCCTGCTACTACTACCCAACCTCATTGTCACACCTGCTCTGCAATAAGTCAAGAAAAGTTTCACCGCCTTTATTTCACTTTAACCAAGCACAGATACTTGCAGGCTTGCGCTGGTGAGGCCTCAAAAGCAAAACTCGAGTATCGTGACTGCGCCTGCTACTACTACCCAACCTCATTGTCACACCTGCTCTGCAATAAGTCAATGTAAAATTGCCCGTTAACAGACATTAATGTCGCTCATACGACTACTGTCAAAGACATATTTTTCGCGGGCTCAATATTTTGCGATTTAGGTCAAAGCAGCAGTTTCGAACTAATTCGCGGGATCTAATTTTTGCTACGCGGTGGGATCTTAATGTAGATTCCAATATGTTTACATTTTATCGGAATTGTTCGCAGGACCTATTTTTCGCGAATTGTAGGCGATTCGCGAAATTCGAGAATATTAGGTCTTCGCGAAAATTAAGTCGTTCACTGCATCTTGAAGAACATCACCTTATTTAGGTATACTTATCTCAAGATGCATTATACGTTGCACCAAAAAAAAAAAAAAAAAAAAACTAAAAGCCTTTTTTTACAAGAAAGAACAACATTTAAGCTTTTAAGTCTGACCACAATGATGTATTTTTGCTGAATCTTCGCCGAATCTTTGCCGAATCTTTGAAAAGTTCCGCAAAAATTTAATTTTGCCGAATCCAAACGTTCGGCGCCGAATTTTCGATTCGGCAAAGTTCGACCAATCACTACTAATTAGCTAAAAAATCACCTTTTTAACTTTTTATTTAGTAAAAATAAGTATATGGCTCAATCAGAAACTCTCTGAGTATCATCGAAAACCACTAATTAAAGTAACTTTAGAAAGATGCAAGGCAGGTACATCATTTTATGGCGTTCCATTAAAACTCAACCGCTTAATTTGCACTCGCTTCAAGGTTTCGATTTTCTATCGGAAAGCAACTATGGGTCATCAGTCCCCCCCCCTTTCGCGGTGTTGAGGCGCGAAGCTACCATCTGCAGGACCGCTGCCGCAAAGATGCGCTCTGATAGAATACTGACATCTAGAAACGCGTCCAAATTGAGCGTTTCTTTAGAGTGCCGTAAAATGCTGCATCTGTCAGATATATTTCTAAAATGAGTTGACTTAGTGCAACATGAGCGTGTAGGTAACAGTATTCACCATGAGGAAGGTAGCACTGAGAAGGGGACGGACAAGAATGACTTCCCTTGTTGTCCGTCCCCTTCTCTGCGTTACCTTCCTCATGGTGCACGTTGATTTAGTGGTTTGCGTTTTTGTTTTTTTTATAGCAGGTTTCTACTTTCAGTCATGTGTTTATCTTCATAAATTAAGAAGTTGGCTTGTGACCTTTAATTAATTATTTAGCTAATTAGTATGTGTTTATAAATCGCTGACGTGAACCGTAGCTTGTATTTTGTTCCCGGGAAGATTTTCTTTTTCAGTCACCCTAATTTATTAGGATTTTTGAATGTCTTCGCTAATGCACCCGGTATGTTCCATCATGTTAGTTGGCTTAGCAGTGGAGATAGACAACATTTCAACATTTGAGAACCATATACCAGTTACCCGTTGCCGTGACCTAGGTTATATAACAGTGTGATGCTTAACGAGTAGGTTATTTTTTTACAAATTAGTGATACAGCTCGTATTGTTTACTGCCTGTGTCTATCCTTGTGTATTGAAAGCTGCATCACCAATTTGGGTGAAATACTTGGGCAAGTCAGTGGCGGCGTGTTATATTTATTTCCGGTTTTGCGACGTGGTGTTCATTTCTAATCGTACAGCTAGTGGCTGGAAAAAGCATCGTGGTGAGGTGAGGTGGTTTGTTTGAGCGTTCCGTGAAATGTTTCCGATTAATCATATACTTTCTTCCCTTTCTATAGAAAATATAGTTTCCTCTTCTCCCCCCCTCCCCTTCATTTCCTTTCCCCTCTCCTGTTCTTATTTTGTTGTTCAACATCCGTTCCAATTTCCATCGATGCGCGTTTTATAAATGGTGCCGCTATTTTGAAGAAGTACACCTGTTGTCGCCCTTGTACTGCTGGTTCGTCCGTTCTATCTTCGCAGTTTACAACAAAACGAAAAATGAGCCCGGGATGGGTCCATGACTGCGATATGTGGAGCGCACGTTTATCGAATGATTCTTTCGAACAGATTGCTTGAAAACGCCATCTGCGCAAGGCCAGTGAGCATGACGTACCGCTTGATCGTGCGTTGTCTCTGCGCATTACTGGATTCCTAGATAAACCCCGTGTTGCTCTTCGTCAGTCGTTGGACGCACAGAATCCGGTGCCCGGCCTTCAACACCACTGGAACGTAAGTTAGCGTTCAAAGTGTCCCGCAAAAAAAACAAAACAAATCAAGCTGCTTTTTCTTTTCTTATTATTCGAAAAGGTAAAGTACGCATCCCCGTACGCTCAACCTCCGCCAAAATGTAGCGCCAGCGGCCCGAACCACATGCCATATTTTCAAAACTAACCGTTAATCCAACAACAAAAAAAAAGTTATAAGTTATTATCTGAAATTTTCAATAGGAAAATGGCGGCAACGGAGCTTTCGAATCATGGAGCACATGGAGAATTGCAATCACCCAAGTTACCGAAAACGAGCAAAAACGGGCCTCAGATTGTTTCAGAAAATCAGACAACTTTTGAATGAACGGTTAGCTCTGAAATGTAGCGCTACATTTGGGCGGAGAATGGGCGTTCGGTTACACGTATTTTTTATTAAAAAGTGGCGAGTGATTTGCAGAAACTTTCAATGAGAAAATGGGCCACGTTGTTGGTAGTTTGCGCCATTTCAGCCTGATGTATTCGTGGTCTCTGCAGGCCACCACTCTACCATTGATGATTTCAGAAAATTGCTTATAAAATTTGAATAAGACAACGGTCCGTTCGGATATTTTGGCATCTGTTTCGGACCGCTAGTGCTACAGTTTAGAAAAAACTGAACGTGGTACAAAACGTAATTGATTTTCGTGACAAAAAAAACAAACGTACTGTGAATATTTTTTAAAGACAAGCTGTATGCAAACAGGGTGTGTCGTTTTCTCTCTGCGCCGATAGACGCAGAGAGCAAAGCGAAGATGGCGTCACAAGTTACATTAATCGCCAAGTCGGTCGGTCGTCTGCGAACACGTACATCCGTCGTTAACTTTGGTAAGCCTGTTGGCCTTATTTTTTACAGGAATTGCTACTTGAAATTCCACGGCCTCAGCTATACGCGTCTCACCCGGCAGCCATACAACAATTTGGAGCGTTCGTGTGCAAATTGTCCGCGCCGCAAAACAAAGTTAAGCGCAACCATAACATGGGTAAGTATACTGCATGGTTACCCTTATTTATGCATAAATACTACTATTACCACCACCACTACAACAACTACTACTAAGAATAATAATAAATTTGTTATTATTCATTTTTATGAGGCGTCTAAGAAAAAAAAGGTTGCGGTGTGCGGCTTGACTAGTCTTCGAATTCCAGCAGTGGTAAGGTGCAAGTCTGCCAGAAATGTAGAATGTACGACATTCACATAAATAAAGAGCGATCTAAAGAAGTGTCCCTCTTTTAGATCGTTCTTTAGTTCACTCCTCTGCTCAATGTGAAACCAAATGAATGTGCTCAAAATAACTAAATCGCTATGGCCCTTTTGTTACAAAAAGGAGCGGCAACAATGTATCAAGCACGAAATTGTAAGCGCAAATTTCCAGAGGACGGACTCTGAAAGTCGCCGTTATTAACGAAAATATAGTTTAACAAACGTGGGACAGTAAAGTCAAGCACTTGGAAACCATATTTGATCGCTAAGTGATCATCTTTCAATTTTAATTGCGTGACGAACGCTTATAGGTCGGTAAATGTCTCTTTAACAACGCTACGTTTTCCAGAAAGCACGTACCCTTTATTTCTTCCCTTTTGAAACCAGTTATTCGTCCATATTCGTAAAGTTTTTTATACATCAACTACCCGAAAGCATTTTTTTTCTTTTGAAATAATCGCTGTTTTCTGCTTATTCCGCGCACTCAACATGTGTGTTTTTCTTGAAACGTTTCTTGCACTTTCGACTACTCATTTTATTTTGTTATTGTGGCGAGGGTGCTACACAGTCAAGTCTGAACGAGCACACTTCTTTCCATGAAGCAGCGTGAATATGGAGACTGCGCACGCGCGGTTGCATTACCAATCCAGAAATTGATCACTGCGTGTGCACATACGCGAAATTACGTGGTCTGCAAATGTTGGTTATCTACCTGGCACGATTTTAGTTCTAGTAATTTTACACATTTTAACTGTTACTTCGAAGAAATTAATGGGTTTTAACAGTGCCACGTGCCTAGACTAATCGGCGTAGCCAAGCAGGTGCTTTGTTCCAGCACAGGTGGCCGGGGCTCAATCTCTGCCATCGCCTGTTGTTTCATCCTTCCCTAAGCTAATGGGAGATTCTAGAATGTTATATAATCATGTAGTTCGGTCATACCCACAATGTATAGTTCCAGAATCATAGAGGTCGAATGTTTTAGGCTTCCAGGAAAGCAGCTGTGGCGCGCAAGGCAGAGTCAGTCTGCCCCCAACGCTTGATCCCGCTACTACGCCGCCATCGACGCCTGCGACGCTCCTTTTATTTGTTTTGTTTGGCGCAGGTTCACCAGATTAAACTTTTGTATCTGTCTGTCCACCCATCGCCTTATCAATTGTCATTCATTATATTTGTTCTGTTGGAGGTGCTGAGTATCGCATTCTATGCCCATGATACGCACCCCCCCCCCCCCCCTCCCTCTGAAGACACGCTGGCCAAGTGAGATGCTCAGCCCCGAATGAGTATCCTTCACAGAAGACGCCGAAGCTCGAGCAAGCTGCCGCACCAAAGGTCAACCCCGCTATTCGGTCTCCTGCTGCAGACGCCAAAGAAGAAAACTGCGACGATGACTACCCCACCCATCGTCATCCTGCCTGTCACTCTCCGCACTCCGAGGAGCTTACACAAGGAAGCCCACTAGAATACAGAGGACTGGCTGCAGCATTAACAACGTGTGGCCCGCCACAACAAATGGACGATTGAGTATCGTCCCCGAAACCACTTCTTCTCGCTTGAAGCCAGTGCGAGGCAATGATTGGAGAACCAAGAAGCTCAATTTACTTCATGGGAGTCCTGCGCCGCCGAATGAACGACGGCGTTCATCAACCATCACCGTCGGCAGCAAGCGGAGGACTTCCTTCAAGCATGGATTCAAAGCCCCAACAAAAGCGTAGCCAGCCTATTTGAAACTGTCCTGCGACTAAGTTTCCGAGCCGATCAGGACGTCGCCGATGAGAAGAAACTTCGCCTCCATGCGTGGCATGAAAAGTGAAATTTTCGGAGGCTTAGTCCGCAATCTACCGACGGCCGTTGACGGTTTTGTGACCGAAGCCAGCAACATTGAGCGCGCACTGTCGGCTTGAGCAAGCTATTGTCACCGACTTGCCGGCGCGCCTGTTGTTCCAGCCGCTGCATCTTCCCGACTGGGCCTGAACACCGGCGGTGTCGACAGCCTTCGGGATATCATTCGTGATATCATCCGGGAAGAGCTCCTTCAGATGCTACACGCTGCTGATCGCCCGTCCTCACCCCCACTCGCTGAGGTTGTCCGAGAGGAGGTTCACCGAGCCTTTCAGCCTGATGCCCTTTCCCGTCACGCGTCACCGTAATAGCAAGGGAGGAGCCCGCTCTAAGCTACGCCGCAATGGTCCTACGGCCACCACCAGCCCCACATCAGTACATGGCGAACCCCCGATGTGAACGTCCAGCGCCTGAGTACCCTTACACCAGAAAGATCGGGTACATGTCCGCCTAGAACAAGTTGCGTCAATGAAGACCGACGTGCGGCGAAAAGCCGACCGGCGGCCGCTCTGCTACCACTGCGGGGAAGCCAATCCCACCAAACGCCCTTGCCCCTATCGGCAAATAGGGCTGCGCGGCTTCCACCCGAACGAAACACGCCCATGCTACGGTGAGCGGCCGTGGGAGATAGAAGTGTACATTCAACGACCTCAAACTCCCCCGCCTTCACCTCGCCGCGGATCCCGGTCGCCGCCTCCACGACGTCCAGCTTTGTCGTTGCAGCGACCGCACCGTGAGAGCTTGTCACCTATAATTGTCTCGCTAGGAAAACTAAGCTTGGCAAACGGTGGAGGTGTAGTTGCCGTAGACCGACGACATAAAGAGCCCCCAAGAACGCCGAAGAGCTCCCACTCGACCGACGCCATGCATCGTACACTCTTAAAAAAAAGTTAGTAAGAAGTTAGTAACTACAGCAGTTACTACCTCCCTCTGACCGTTACTAACTATTTAACACCTCAGAATCTGGGGGGTAGTAAATGCCGTCGTTACTAGCCAGAGTGGCAAAGCTGGTGTACTTTACTAGCTGAAATTATCTCGACACCGCTCGCACCCAACCAGAATAAGCCTTTGGACAAGTTAATTATTAAGCTTTATATTGAATGTTATTTTTATAGCTGAACGAAATGTATCTAAAAATGTGATTTGGTTCTTAAATTTATGTCGTTGTCAATACCTGTTTAATGGGCTAGGAGGACACGAAGTGACGGCTTCTGTACCACAGTGACCACACGGTTATTTAGCTAAAATGTGGTAATATAAGTAATATTACATAATCACTATAAAGTGCAGACAGCTCTCAATGAAGATAAACACTTTTATTTAAACCTGTTCAATGACGCGTAGATGTCATGCATACTGAGTCATCACTAGTGAGTGCTGTCGATTCACTCAGCAATCATTATTTCAGGCCTTAGCACCAGCTCGGATTCAAAATAGAGGTCAATAACCTGGGGTGATGCGAGGTTCATGGGTCTTACAAGTTTCTGCTCTTCTGTCTTGCAGACAACGTATGACCAACGGTGTCGGTTAAACGTCACAGTCCTTAACACATTTACAAGTAAAAACAGGCTACCGCAATATACATACAGCCTTGCAATTTGTCCAAAACTGGGGAACTGAAGTTTCTCTAGGATGACAACGTCCATTTCTTTGTATGTTGAGTGTTCCACAGAGGCAGAAGCAACTTCCCACACAGGCACACCAACTGAAAAGACTCCATGCACACATGGGGCAAAGTCTTCTTGCTTTGCAGGCCTAGACTTTGTTGTCTGAATACCACCGTCCAACTCAAAGTTGGAGAGCTGAAAGCTCTGTAGCAACTGGTGTCGTTCTGCAATTGACTTGCATATGTTCTTGAAGTTCTGATTGCGTGAAGCTATCGTCTTAACATACTGGTGCTTGTCTTCGTAGCGCATGCACCAATATTGCTTCAATGGACCAAGTTCGTTAATTAGCGTTGGATAATGCACCAAAAAATGGAGCTTTGGGATCATTTTACCTGGGTAAAGAGTGGCAAAGGCACTCAAGAAATACCGAATTTCATCTTGCAGACACGCAAGGTGGTCACGTGGAATCTCGTCAGCAAACGCCATGTCTACAACCCTCCTCAGCAGCAGGTACACTTCCCAGTGCTCATTCTTCACTGGAATAATGTCTCCGAACATGAGCGAAAAAAACCTGAAGAGACACCACTTCTGAGACGCAGTATTCTTGTAGGCACTTTGCCCATTTAGAAAGCTTTTGCCCATTGCCACAGGCTTGTTCTTTTTATCCTGTGTACCGAAACTGAATATTGTGATGCTATCGAGATCTGAGTACTTGATCACGTTACTGCTGATGAGGCCGCGCAACACCTCTGTGAGCACGTAAGGTATGGATCCTTCAAGTAAGTCATGCATCAGGTCGGACGGAACCTGTAGTGTCACGTCAAAGTACCCCATACCTAAAAGTGGAGACTCACTTTTTACCCCATAAAGTGCTGTACTTAGAGGCTGATTCACCTTTGCACTTTCGACGTGGCTTCTGTGCAAAGTCTTATTTCGGACTTGCACGTCAATTTCATGGAAAATAGTGCTAAGCTTTGAATACGGTACAGTACAAAATCGACAGGGATGTCCTCTGTTGAAACAACAGGTGAATCCGCCCAGCCTATTCATAGAAAGGTTATCGCCACAGAAAGCAACAAGAATTCCTATGACTTTTAGAGTAGCTGCACCCTTCTGCACAGTGAAACCAGTTGTACTCAAAGTTGACACGTCAGCAACAAGCGGTTTCAAAATTGCATCGATTCCATGCTTGTCAACAAGCTTGTATAGCACAACAAGTGCTACATGGATGGCTCGAAGCTGCGACCTCTATCGGGCGTGGATGTTTATCACACTGAAGTACACAACAAGGATTTTGTGAACTCCACGTTTCGACCCTAAAGGGTTAACAATCTCTACCTCATCACTATACAGCACAAGAAACAAAGTGTACTGTAACCCATTCTGCAAAAGTGCAGTCAGTGTTTCCTTGTACACTAAGCCATCACGAAAGGTTCGGAGAATTGGTGATGACTGCCCAGCTGTCAAGTCGTGGTCAAGGTGGTTGCAGAAGCTCTCAGACAGCATTAGGTTCCGCAATACACCAGTTATGGGCACGTACTGGAATGTGTCACCGACATCAAGCACATGTTCCTCGGGCTTTACGTACGGAAGGTGTTGCTTGGCGAACTGGTCTCTCTGGTACTTGCTCCCTGCAGCTTGAAAAATCTCATCCAGGAAGTCACAAGCAAGCAAGACGCGCAACTCGTTTCCTGCCGACTCAAGGGTGATGTTTTGTTGAATCTGGGCTGCGAACGCGCGAATCACGTCAAGAAAGGTCACCTTGAAGTCGTTGAAGATGTTCTCCGTTGTAGAGTGCGGCAACTTGTGCACCCCAGCTACACGAAAAAAAAGCAAACACAACTGTTTCTTCATTTTCAGGGTGAGGTCATGCACCGTACTAGCAACATGAACGCCAGGAATACAAGTCGCATCGTGTTCGTCGCCGGTACCGTTCAGACGGGGGCCCGAAGAAAACGATTCAGTGTCGTTCCAAGCACTGTCTTGCATCGCAGTGGCGCACGCCGTGACGCCCGCTGGTAGTTCCTCAAGGTCATCTTGTTCGATGTCGTGTGTCTCCTCAGGCATACCGAGATCCATATAGCTCCTGTGTGCTCGATAAATATGCCTCCGGTACGATTCGAACTCCTTATACGTCCTTGCACACCCCTCTACACCGCACATAATTGAGAAATTACTATCGTGGCGATGGTCCCTGAGGTGCCAAACGACCTTGCAAAACTTCGTGGACGAAAACGAACAGCGTGGGCACGTATTCACTATGTTTACTCACGCTACTTGCGGCAACCAGCTCCCGCCAAGACCATACATGCCAGACAATGAACTCAGCGTCGCCGTCGCAGCAACGTGGGGCGGGCTACGCTCTAGGGCGGGCAACGCAGCAGCCAACGTTGGCAGCAGCCTACATCTGTAGGCGAACAATAACAGTGTTGCCTTTGTGCTTATAGTACGATAGCTACAACTGGTCTAGCGACAAAAACCACTAAAAGTTGTTGAATCGCATCGAAATATAGTTCTCCTCCTGCTACTATTTTCAAGAAATTATGCAGTGCTCTTTTATTTTCTTGCAGAAAGCTGTAACAAAAATGCTCAGAACGCATTTTTAAATAGGGTGCGCACACTATCTTCTTTAAAAACGGAACCTCGCAGTTTTACCTTTACCCTTTGCTCTTTTTTTATCTTTGTCCAATTTCAAAAGTTCCTCAAGGTGGTTACTCCACCTGCCCGGTGATAGCTCCAAGGATGTAGAGGCTGTTAACGAATTGTGTAGTCTTTTATCTTTATTAAAAAAGGACGACCAACCAATCTCTAAATCAGGGGCCCAACGTTTCGAAACCGTTTCGGCTTCTTCTTCAGGGGCGATCATGGAGGAAAGGAGCCGCGATCTTCTTTTTCCTCTGTGACGGAGGCGAATGTGCACGATCCCATCTTCTTCCTCTTTGATCGTTTTTTGAAGACACATGGTGGATCCCGTTCACATACACAGATGGCAGTGCGCCAAGAGACCTATTATGTGCCAATGTGCCAATGTCAATGAATGTGCCAATGCCAATGAATGTGCCAAGAGACCTTTGCACATTCAGGCCACGCCAACAAACATTAATAGGTCTCTTGGCGCACTGCCATCTGTGTATGTGAACGGGCTCCACCATGTGTCTTCAAAAAACGATCAAAGAGGTAGAAGATGGGATCGTGCACATTCGCCTCCGTCATAGAGGAAAAAGAAGATTGCGGCTCCTTTCCTCCATAGTCGCCCCTGAAGAAGAAGCCGAACCGGTTTCGAAACGTTGGGCCCCTGATTTAGGGATTGGTTGGTCGTCCTTTTTTAATAATCATTTCTCCAACCAGACAGACTTCTGTCTGATGTTTACTTTTAAGTCTTTTATCTTTTTTTGTTTCCTTGCGGGGGAGGGGGGGGGAGTAATTCTAGGCAAGGTGGAGCAAAGTAACACCCGTTATAAAGGGTAGCGTCAGCATTTATCTATCCATCCATCCTTATTCTCTTATTCTTCAGGGCCGTGTTCGAAATTTACTTGATCCCACGCCGGAGTAAAAGTTTTGTACCCTGGCGTTCGAAAATATACTCGCGTCGAACGTTGCTATAGCTGCGCTGTCTCGTGACATGACCAGTCGGAGCTGGCCGGAGTAACTCGGATCCGCTCGCGCCGCGCGTAGCCCGTGGCGTCAGAAGGGGCCCCCCTGTCCTGCGTGCTGTGGAGCTCTCACACCGTTTGCTTTAGTTTTCTGCTGGCGGACGCGTTGGGCAGCCATGTCGTCGCCGCCAATCCAATGCTTAGTGACGTGGAAAGACCGTAAGAAGATTATTTATGTCAACGGTCAAAACAAAGCGGATGTGGTATTCGCCTTGATGGCGACAGATCTTTGCGATGCTGTGCTCTCCGGCCGGATGGAGGTGAGTTCTTTGTTCTTTTCCATATTAGCTTGAATAAACGAGTTTTTGTGTTAAACGTTCTGCGCACTGAGTACGGATAGCACGAAATTGAATGATGTTCACCATTGAGATCAAAAGTGTCGACGGCGCCGTTTTATGCTTCAAAAAGCGACTGACGGGTTTCGCTCACCCACGGTCATGAAATACGCGAATCCAGCGTGTACACGAGGCTAGGGTGCCTTCATCTGCGCGTTGCTTGGGGTGATGACATCTGGCCATTTTGTATCGAACGCTAATTTTTATTTTTTGCTCTGAAGCGCGTGAAAGAGCGTGTCCCTGCTCGCGCTCGTGGCGCTGTCTTTGCTACGGTGACATTTTGCTTCCTGAGATTTCTTTGCGTTTTCCCTGTGAGCGCGTGGTGTCGGCATCGGGTGCTACTAAGGTCCATAAAACCTACGTTTTATGGACCTTGCAGTGGGTTACAGATACGAGCCCTTGGTTAAAATAGCTAGTTATATCCCGCGTAGTATATTGTTTAAGGGGCTCTATTGCTAGTCACGTTAAATACGCGAGGTCCTAAACATCCGCATTCCTTTCAGGTCTACAATGCTCGATTTGATGCATATGTGGACACGTCAGATGACCACATTTTTTGTGACGGGGACAGAATTAGGCTTGTTGGTGATGAGAGTACCGGCGACGAAGGAAACTTGCCACTCAAACGCAGGTAAGTGGGTGAGTTGCAAGCATGGGGCCCAGTCAAATCTGGTGTGGCACCGGCTTCTGCATCTATTCTGTTTTCAGCACAAATGAGGGAGAGATGGTGAGAATGGTTCCGGGCAGCAGCCTTCCTGACGGTCAGCAGCCTGCTTCCAATAAAAGTGATTACAGTCTGCCTCCTGTACCATTGGATGTCAAGGTTGCCATCGACAATGCTGAACTGGGAAAAGTGCCCAGTCGTACGAAATCTTGGATAGTTTCCTGGATAACAAGCCATTTGCTGACAATCAACTGGTAAGTGCGCGCCTGCATTCTCATGTCTCTCGTGTAATAGGGGCTGCGTTTTTGGTATGCCCACAGCTATCCAGGAGGACTTTACAAGACGGCTGCAAAGGCCCTCGTGCAGGAGTATCCCGTGCTAAGGGACACAATCGGCACAGGCTGGGTGAGCACGAACACAGTTACAGTTACGCAGCAGGTACTGTAAGGAAACACATGTAAAGATGCCTCTTTTTGTCCTAGATTGTCTTTCTGTGCAGCGTGCACTTTAGCCATAGTAATAAACTTGGTGTTACCACACAATTTTAACAAGGAGAAAATATGTATTCACAGGACTCATGGAAAGTGTCTTTTCAATATAAGTTGGGAAATGTGAGAAAGACTCTGGACAGAGTGCCTACTGTACAAGCAGCAAGGGAGAAATTTGGCAAGCGAAAAAACGTTGAGGACAGTGCGGCTACTAAAAGACAGTGTCGTAAGGTGAGTCACAATCTCAGCATTTCAGAGCATTTGAAAATGTGTTATCTGCTTGGACCAGGCGCAGCCTTATTTGCTACAGGGCCCCAGAGACGTTTGTTTTGAAAGTAAAATTTCTAAGGGCTCAACATTGCGGGTATACAATAGGCTTATTATAAGAAACCAAGTATTAATGGAACTGAATGGCAATACTGCAGCATGCACTGGCCTCATTTTGATTGTACACTGCTGAAGGCATATTTTAATGACATTTTCTTAGAATCAGAACAAGCTATGTCATCGCCTGAAGTTTAGTGCGAAAATCAGTGCAAGCTAGTACGAGAGCTTTTTAATGTTATTGGTAGTGTTTCTTTCCTGTTAGACTGCAAATCTCCTACTAGACACAGGTGTCGAGCTCGACGCATCCGTCATAAACGGACATGTTGACTTCATGACGAGGGAGATGAAACGACGTTCTCCTGACCTACGGAAGCTCGGAGATTCTATGAAAAAGACTCGCTCTTCGAGAAGAAAATGGATTATGGAGACGGACGCAACCATCAACAGCTGATGTACTGAAAAAGTACCCAGCCTTAGCAGACGCTGAAATAATAAGCACAGCATGAGGCTAGTACTTGTAATGCTTCCAGATACAATGTATGCGCACAAGATTTTATAACTTTCTTAATTAACTCTTTACTCGAATGCTATAAAGTCCGTTTCTACTTAAATTGTATTCCGATAACAGTATTATGTTTTCCTGGTCAATCATCCCATACAAATGCTATTCCCATAATTTTAGCTGCATCAGGAGTTCATTGCCATCACAGGCGTAGATTTGGAGTCAAAGTTGCTGGCATTTATTAACAAGTACGGGGAGAGATGCCTCTACCTGGTGAAGTCTCGCCGCTGCGCGAAGGAGACGGTGCACGAGCTGGAAGGAGACCTCGAAAAACTGGAGGGAGATGCCAGGAAGTGTATGTGTTAAAAACCTCCTCCTTGGATTGCCTAGTATTGTCTTAACAATGCTGTAACCGTGCTGTTGCTCGTCGTAATTGAAATTTTCTTGCAACAGATTGCTTTGCAGTTGGCATGTTACAGTTATTACCTATGCTGGTAAAGGAACAACCGAGATTTCTAAAGGGACCGGTAAGGAATACCCTCTTCACTTTTGTGCGGTCTAGGTCGTCGCAACTCGGCTGATTTTTATAAATGCAAATGTTACAGGACATCTACCCTGCCCTTCGTTTTGAGGGCTCAAAGGCACACGAGGCCAAAGATATATTTTCCGTGTTTGAAGGCCTGAATGTGGATGTGGAGGTCGTCGACATTATTGCTGGTGCCACGACCGTCATGGAGATTTATTGGATCTTCAACATCAAGCACTCAAGCCAGAGCAAGAACACGTTGGCGCTCCTCGAGCACTTCTGCGGACTTCCAAGCGCACCGCAGACACCATTGGTGATACGGGCAATTTCTGCCATCGAGAACGTTTTGAACAATGTTGAATGATGTCTAGTGCTGAATAAGTCTTCAGTTTTGAGTGCATACTGATTAAACGTTCAAGAACTAATTATGTTGTGCTGCTTTATTCTTGCTGATGGCTTGCTAAAGAAATCGAGCCATAGCTTTTAGAGTATATATACGTTAAGCTAGTAGCTCCAACAAGGTTTCGCGGATGAGGTCAGTTCCCGTTACTAGCTTATTTGGTTAGTAACTGTTACTAACACTCCCGTTACTAACTGTAGTTACTAAGAGGTTAGTAACATATGTGACAAGCAGTTACTAACCCACGGTTAGTAACCATTGCAAATCCGTCGCTATAGCGACGGATTTGCAATGGTGCCCAACAGCCTCAACGTGACCATCGACGGCCGCGACGCGTCAGCAGTAGTTAAGACCGGAGCATACTGCTCCGTATGGGGTGAGCGGCTTTCACGCCGTCCTCGGAAAGCTACGACGCCGTGGGATGGCCCGCAATTACGAAACACAGGAAGCCACCTAATAGCGCCGACTGGAATGTGCACTGCACGAGTTGTGGTCCATGGTGAGACGTGCCCCGTGAAGTTCGATGTTAAGCAAAACTGTGAGGGACATTAACCTCGGAATTGACTTCCTTTGCGAGTACGATCGCCATCATTTATTTGGGAACAAACCGGCTGACGCTACGAAAGCTTGGCCTACCACCGGAGCAACCCAGCGCGACGTAATTCGCGGCCCACGACCTCGCAAAGCACTTTAACTTACCGCCGCCGTCTAGTGCTTTCAAACCCGTCGGGACCGATGAAGCTATCTGTAGCGAAATTCTGCTCGAGGGAAGCGTCCAGTTACGTCTAGAAAGAAGAATGGGTGTCATAAGAGGAGTAACAGACTTCAAGACGGTCGTGGCGTGGTCCTGGTTAAAAACTTCCGATAACAGCCGCCACACCTTACAACAGGTATCGCCGTGGTCCACATCGAGCTGACCTTTCGAAAGAGTTGACTTCACCGCAGCACGCGAGAGAGTTCCGCCCTCGGAACCTGACGTCGACCTGAAGCTTCCAGCTACTGAAAGAAGACGGCTGCTTAACCTTCTGAGCGAGTTTGGCGACTGTTTTGCCACGACGTCCTGAGTGCGACAATCAACGGTAACGAAGCGCCGCATCATTACAGACGACGAGGTGCTCCATGTACACCAGTTGCTGCACTGAGTCTTCTTGAAGGAAAGGGAAATGACTCAAGATCAGACCCAGAAAATGCTTGACGACGACACATTCAACCTTCAAGAAGCTTATGGGCGTCCTAGTCGTCCCTGCAAAGAAGCACAGACCCCTGAGGCTTTGCGTCGACTAACATCGACTGAACGCTGTGACTAAGAAGGACGTACATCCGCTTCTTTATATCGACGATATGCTAGACCAGCTGCGCCACTCCCGACATTTTTCGTCGATGGACCTGAAGAGAGGCTACTGGCAGGTTGAAGTGGACAAACCAGACCGCGAAGAAAACTGCCTTCGTCACGCCAGACGGGCAGTAAGAGTTTAAAGTGATGCCGTTCGGACTTCGTGCAGCACAAGCCACCTTCCAGCATGCCAGGGACACCGTGCTGGCAAGCCTGAAACGGCAGAGCTGTTTCGTGAACCTTGACTCTCTCGTGTGTTTTCACGGCATTTCGGCGAACACCTGAGACGACCTCGAGCCATGCTTTATGCCATCAAGACCGCCGGCATATCACTCAAGCCTCCAAGGTGTTGGTTAGCCTACGGTGAACTTAATTTCCTGGCCCACGACGTGAGCAACAGATGTTTGTGCCTTGGCCCCAAGAAGACACGCGCCGTAGCCAGCATTTACGTTGTCATCTGACAACAAGGCGGTGAGATTTCTCGTATTATGTGCCCTTGACAGGCGGGTTGTTCGAGAGTTCGCAAAGTTGTCCGCACCACTGACGAACCACACAAGGGACGCCGTAAAGTTTGAGTGGACAGAACACCAGTTGTCATTCAATGAGCTCAAGCAGACTCTAGACGTCCACGATTGTTGGCCATTTCGACCAGTTCGCTAAAATAGAGATCCACACGGACGCCGGTAAGACTGAACTTGGCACGGTGCTGGTCTAAAGTCAAGAGGGCGGAGGGCGAATGATCGCCTACGCAAGTCGGACGCTGTCTAAGGCGGAGAGGAACTACGCAACGACTGAAAAGGAGTTCCTTGTTGTCGTCTGAGCAGTGGCAAAATTTCGCCCATATTTGTATGAGAGTCTTTTCTACGTATACTCTGTTTCACACTTAGTGTGCAACGCTGTCAAAGCTGCCGGCGCGAGCAAGGGGTTAGATCTCACAGATCATTTGCACGCGATCTCGCGCAAACAAAACCATGGATGAAACCACGCGCTCGCGCCAGTAGCTTTGACAGCGTTGCACGCTAAGTATGAAACAAAGTATAGTCCCAGAACACCACTCGTTCCGCTGTATTGAGAATTTGAGGGACCACCTTGGACGCCTCGCCCGGTACAGCCCATGACTGCAGGAGTTTGACATGACCGAGGTGTACGAGTCCGACCGGAAGTACAATTACGCCAGTCGCCTGTCAAGGGCTCCCGTTGAGGCAGGTTCTGCCTCCACCGATAACAACGGTGAGTGCTTCCTTTGCGTTCTGGATGTCAGCGTCATGCAAGCACTCGAACGAGACGACCCTGAACTGCAAGCAGTCATCGATTACCTAGAGATGCAAGGGAGTACGGTTCCCCCCTCTTTCTTACGACTCCTGCCTACCTTCGCTGATCGACAAGGGGTGCTGTACAATACCCTCAGCGAGAACAACACACCGTGGCTGTTGGTTATCTCTACCAGACTTCGAGGAGTCTTCCAAGGATGCCATGACGACCCGACGGTGTGGCAGCTCGTGCATAGCGAACACTTGCTAGGATTCGTGAAAAGTACTAGGGCCTCAAGCCTCCGAAGACTCTCCATCTCGACACCCGATCGTGCCACGAATGCCAACGACGCAAGAAACCGATCACAAAGCTGTCAGAGCTCCTTCAGCCAATTCTGCAGCCAACTTCCCTATTTCAACAGATCCGAATGGACTTGCTTGGGCCATTCCTTCCATCGACGTAAGGAAACCGGTGGATAATCGTTGCCAGGAATTATCTTACACGAAACGCCGAAATCAAAGCCCTTCCTTCTGGAACTACGGTTGAAGTCGCCAGGTTTTGCATCAAGCCCATTGTCTGTAGGCACGGTTCTCCCAATGTTTTTATTAAAGATCGCGGGTTGTCGTTTATGGCGCAGCTGGCAAAAAAATATCTTCGACCAGTCCCGTCGCACCACGGCGCACCACCCGCATATCAATGGGCTGACAGAGTGACTCAACAAGATCATCGCCGTCATGATTTCCATGTGCGTCGACGTAGAGAACTAAACGATGGACAAGGTGTTGCCCGACGTCAGGTTGGCATACAACACGGCGATGCAGGAGACTACTGGGGTGACACCCAGCTGGTGCACATCCGAAAGGTTACGGCCATGCTCGACTCGATGTTTCTCCACGACTCAGCTGACGACGGGATTGACGACGCCCAGGTGGTTGCTCAACGAGCAGAAAAAGTTTGCCATGTTGCCCTAATTCGAATTCAAGACCAGCAACGCGCCGATGCTCACCACTACAACATTCGTCGTCGAGACGCCCACTTCCTTTCCGGAGATAGGGTATGGGTCTGGACTCCGACACGATGCCGTGGCCCCAGCAGTGAAAATCTTCTGAAGCGCTACTTCGGCCCCTACAAGGTACTTAATTCGTCGCCTGGGAGATTTAAACTACATAGTGGTGCATGACGGAATCCAAGCTTCATCACGACGCCGATTGCCAATCGAGGTGGTGCACTTCGTGCAATTGAAGCGATACCACACGCGCTAGGATTGTGGACTTGGCCCTTTTTCGTTTATCATTGTGCCATGGTTCTGTATTATGTCACATCGGGACGATACCTATTTTTAAAATAGGGGGAGGGGTAGTGCCCCTGCGTAACTGAGTCGGCAGCGTACTTGTCTCCAACGCAGGTGGTCAGGGCTCGACTTCTGCCATCGACTGTTGTTTTATATTTCCCTGAGTTAATATAAGATTCTAGAATGTTTGAGAATCATGCAGTTTGTTCATATTCACAATGAATAGTGATAAGTTTATTTTCCATGAAACATGGTGAAGAAAACAAGAAAAAAGCCTTAGTGGAGGCTTTACCAGACCTTATCCCCCTACAATGGCATTACGGTAATACGAGAGAGAGAAAAACAGACACACACACACACACACGAAAAAATATCACAACAGAAAAATGTAAGTTATCAAGCGCAACATTTTAAATAAGCAGTTACATTACACAAAAAAGTCACTATCGCAAATGAAATGAACACAAATCCTTCTTAGAGAGAGTCTATGCAAATATTACTTTGTCTTAGGTACTTTAACCTATCAGGTTAAATATAATGTAGAATTGGCGTACCATAATTTGTCCTACACACTTAACCCTCCGATATTCCACATGCCAAGTTTTTTAAGTCATTAAACAACCTAGCTGTGTCTGTGTGGGAATCATGAATTACATTACATATTATTCTGACTATTTTTTTTTTGCAACGGAAATACATTTCGCAGGTTCGTCACTGTGATATTACCCCAGACAAGATTGCAGTAGTTTTAAGTGAGATTGATAAGTATATATTATCAGTTTCACATTAACTAGGAGTGTGTCTCGTTTGCGGTATGTAAGTCATATAGCACTAGACAGTTTGGTGAGTAAGTGGTTCATATGGCTGTTCTATAGTTCCAGAACAATCAACGTCGATTGTTCTAGGCTTCTACGGGAGCCTTAAGAGAATCAGTGCCGTGTTGTGCAGAGTTAGTCCCTAAAGTAATGTAGTGCAACTCAAAGAGCGGCCACTCCCATAGCCCCAGCGGCTGAGTCGACTGTGGCTCTTGTGAACTTGGTCTCGGCTCTCTATTTTGGCGCTTCCATACACTACATGGCCAGCGACATAGATCAATCAATCAATCAATCAATCAACCAATCAATCAATGTTTATAAAATGGTTCAGGAACAACCAATCGGTCTTAGTGCTGGCACACTAAAAAAAATGAGCAAAAACACACACATACAAACACGGATACACACGAGTGCAGAAGGAAAACGTAGTTCAACAGTCTGAGAATAAAGATATTTCCAAGCATGAAAGGCACTCAGATCAACAAGGGAAATCAAAAGCACAAAACAGAGACATCACCAGGGCCGGTTTTCTCGAAGCGATGGTAAACCCATTTTGGTAAACCACGGTGCCTAGGAAGGAAAAAGTACCTAGGTACTGTAATAAACGGCTGGATATAGAACAACAATAATTATTTTTGATTGGGCAATAAGATGCGCCATCTATCGGTGAAACAAGCCAGTCATTTTGTTTATCCTCTTTTTCCGCTGG
Organism: Ixodes scapularis; assembly: GCF_016920785.2. NCBI lineage: Eukaryota > Metazoa > Arthropoda > Arachnida > Ixodida > Ixodidae > Ixodes > Ixodes scapularis. The sequence goes on from NW_024609857.1 coordinate 89,552,947, forward strand.
TTATTATCGATCTAGTATGGTATTTTAAGTCAAAATATAGTAATGTTGTACTTGAAGACCAATTTATTTGCTTCCGATGGTACGAAGAAATTTTAGCTACTATGCCGTAGTTTGTCGACGAATATTCGAAAATCTAAAAAAACATTTCCTTCAACATGTTTCGCCTAAACAACGCATAACTTTCCCGTGTTCCTTCCAGTCTGGCAACGCCGGTGCTGTAGTCTCGTTTTCGTTCCTTGCAACGCACGTTTCTGCGATTCCTGCTGATCTCAACTGTTTGCCCTCTCTTCCATTTGCCCAACCGATCCACCGGTGACGAGAAGCTAAGCTTCTCGTCACCGTTGAATCGCTGGCCACCGGGGATATGTAGAAATCTCGATGCTTTCGGCACGTGCTGTCGGCATACTGTCGGCGCACTGCGAACACAAAAAAAAAAAAAACAGTTTAATGTCCCAGCTGTTCACCAGGAACGAAGACTTTATTGTGGATAACCCTCTTTCTCCGCAAAGTAATCGCTGCTCACGAGTTGGCATGCTTTGTGGAACAAATTAAACGTGTTAGAATAAATATATACCAACACTCGTTCGCAAAACATTTTTTTACTCACCATAAAATCACTTGCAAGGCTTGTGTACCGTCATATGTCTTGGATCCCGGACTGCTGAAGAGTGATGCTGAAACGGAATGCTGCCGTCGGTTAGTTTAGTAGTCCCTCTGAACTACCGCTTTGCTTGACGTGCTAATAGGTTGATGGTGCGTCATTATTATAACAGCCGGATCGAAATGAATGTTCAGCAGAACCAAGCAGAATAATTAGCCCTCGTTGAGCGACGCCACGGCCATTTTGCTTCTAGGTACTGCTCCTCCCTCGGCGCCCCTGCTCTCCAAGTCACGTGACCTAGAATTCCCCCTTCTAGGGACAATAGTTAACTTTAAACCACGGTTCGCGTTCGAGAAAACGGGCCCAGGTGTGAGAGCAAAAAGCAAATACTTTGATAACGTACTGACAAACATCACCGATTCAGTTCATCAGCCCTTTTCTTGCAAGAGGAAGTTTCGAGCAGCATTTCCGAACCTGGTCCCCCATGAGTTAAAAATAACAATTGTGTCAGAATAGTGGTTATAACACTCAGCCGATCTTTGGATCGGGTTTAAGTGACTAAAATGTCGAGCTATATAAAAAGATGATTGTAGCCGTGCAGGCACACATGGAACTCTAAGGTTCACTTCGGACAGAAGGCTGGGAGAGTTAATCGAGCCGTGCAGGGTCTTAAACAAAAACAACAAATCTTCCTTCACACGACGCCGCTGCAGGTTTAACAAGTTGACACTTAACGTTCAGACAAGGATCACCTTTCTCAAGGCAACGATATTTAAAGATAGAAACACATTTGTTTTGGACTCGCTCGACAGATAAACAGCTAGTTTTGGAAATGCCGTTCCAAACAACCGAGGCGTATTCTAGCTAGGATCTAACTAAGGAACAGTACAGCGTTAAAAAAGCGGACGGGCTTTGGAATTCCTTCTTTATGCGAGACACGGCACCTAACGCCCGCAAGGCCGATTGAACCACTCTGGTAACGTGAGTGTCAAATTTCAGGGTTTAATCAAAGACAACTCTAAGGTCTCTCAGTTCACTTACACGTGACAGCAGTTCGCCACGATAACTATATGGAAAAAATATATCATGTGTCTTGCGAGAATATGTCATTACTTTTATTTTAGAATGATTTCAATGGAGGTCATTATCTAAACTCCAACGACCGAACAAATATGCGTCATTCTGAAGCGCGATGCAATCCTCTAAGGTCGATATTTTTTTGTAAAGTCTTATATCATCAGCGTACTGCAGAAATGAAGAATTCAATATAACTTGAGAGACATCATTTACAAAAATATTAAAAAAGAGGGGGCCCAAGACAGATCTCTAAGGCACTCCAGAGCTTGCCTTGCACAAGGACGAGGTAGTATTGTTGACGCAGACGTAGGCTTGCCTATCGGAGAAATAGGCAGCTATCTTAATGGGTGAATAACTAATATTAGTGATTTCGTTCGCATTAAGCAATAGCTTGCACCACGTAGTCGGCCGTGACTAACTATCATTTTGAATTTAGATTGAAATGGATTACTCAAGCCCACGCGTAAATTTTAAATTCCAGAGCACGCGCGGAACCATGCACAATGTGCAATAAAAAAGTTGAACCGCTTCTCTCACAAAAAAAAAAGAAAAAAAAAGAGGCAGCCGAACAAAAAAAAGTTAACAATGCACAAGCATTTATTGTGACCCCCCCTGCGTTCGCTCTTCACCGGTTTCCCGCGCGCGCCCATTGGCTTCCGTCCCATGACGTTACCTGCCTCTCGCCTTTGTCCTTCACTACTTTCCTACACTCTACGCGGTGCGCTCCCTTTCCACTGTTTTTTTGACGGACGGACGCCGCCAGCTTTTCGCTGTAATGTATGTACTACATAATGCTAAAGCAGTTATAACTGCTCTAGAGGCGTCCGTTGAACTGTGTGCTCAATTTCCCGGTATACGGTGTAATTGTTCAAGCAAAGGAAGAGGTACGAGAGCGAGCTCGACGCATTAAAAGAACTTGAAATGCTCTCACGTTCGTGAAGTGAAATCGATGTTCAAGACAACACCGTTATAATTATAATGCAATTAAATGCAAAGTTGCAAGCGAGCTGGACAAGAAGGATGAAAATAATCCCTGGAGAAGCTCGCTTGCACCTTTGCATTTAATTATTGCATTATAATTATAACCTTAAATTGCAAGCTTCACCCTTGTTGGTGTTAGACTGGTGGCAGCTGATAAAACCCGTTTGCTCTACTGACGTATAACCCCTGCTTAGCTCAGTTGGTAGAGCGCTCCACCTGTAATGGAGAGGTCCCGGGTTCGATACCCGGACCAGGCGGATTTTTTCAGTCGCGCACCAGTCACCTAGCTGTGTTTGGAGATTCGTGTTTGTCCTTTGTCCCTGTTGTTCCCCTTCTCCAGGGATTATTTTCATCCTTCTTGTCCAGCTCGTTTGCACCTTTGCATTTAATTGCATTATAATTATAACCTTAAATTGCAAGCTTCACCCTTGTTGGTGTTAGACTGGTGGCAGCTGATAAAACCCGCTTGCTCTACTGACGTCTAACCCCTGCTTAGCTCAGTTGGTAGAGCGCTCCACCTGTAATGGAGAGGTCCCGGGTTCGATACCCGGACCAGGCGGATTGTTTCGGTCGAGCACCAGTCACCTAGCTGTGTTTGGAGATTTGTGTTTGTCCTTTGTCCCTCTTGTTCCCCTTCTCCAAGGATTATTTTCATCCTTCTTGTCCAGCTCGTTTGCACCTTTGCATTTAATTGCATTATAATTATAACCTTAAATTGCAAGCTTCACCCTTGTTGGTGTTAGACTGGTGGCAGCTGATAAAACCCGTTTGCTCTACTGACGTCTAACCCCTGGTTAGCTCAGTTGGTAGAGCGCTCCACCTGTAATGGAGAGGTCCCGGGTTCGATACCCGGACCAGGCGGATTGTTTCGGTCGCGCACCAGTCACCTAGCTGTGTTTGGAGATTTGTGTTTGTCCTTTGTCCCTCTTGTTCCCCTTCTCCAGGGATTATTTTCATCCTTCTTGTCCAGCTCGTTTGCACCTTTGCATTTAATTGCATTATAATTATAACCTTAAATTGCAAGCTTCTCCCTTGTTGGCAGGGTGTTGGAACGAAATGTTTTTCGTTCCGTTTTCATTTTCGTTCCATACAAAAAAGTTCCGTTCCGTTTCCACTCCGGAACGAAAAAATAATGCTCCGTAACGGTTCGTAACGGTTTCTTTCTATAAAAAAAAAACTCGCAGCAAAAATTAAAAGGAACGCGACGTTTATTTTTACACAAAAATAGATAATTCAGGCGCTCTAGAGGAATCCGCGGAACCGACATTGCTTCTGAGATCATGTTCATTGCCTTGAGAATGAGATCATGATCAAGGCACCGACCATGATCTCAGAAGCAGCACGTCATCAAGTGTGCTTGGTGAAAGGCAAGACCTCTGGTCCGATTAAATAAATTTCAGCGCCGAGAAGGCCCTGAAGGCCCACAGGGATCAAGAAGTACACTTTTGCAACAGAGTCTCAGACTGCCGTATCCGTAGAAAAACAAAAGATGGACTTCTACAACGCCGGGTCACAAGCTTCCCGCGCTTGCCGTGATCTGTTGTCTGTCTGTGTCGTCCGAAGAAAGCATGGAGGGAGATGGCGCAAGAGCCAAGGAGAGCATTGAGAGCGTGTGGAGGCGTCGCGCCACCGCGCTCTCATTGGTGGGATGCAATGGCGCCTTGCGTCATGTTTTTTGTTTCTCGTTGTATTTTTTGTCTTTGTTTTTGCTATGCTTGTTCGCCCGGAATTTAGACGCGGGGGCGATGGCTTGCTTGTCTTCTCTTTAATTATGGTACAAACCAACGGCTGTCTCTTCGCTGCGTGAAACGAATTACTGAAATACCTGATATTTTCCCTTAAACCGAAAACCGATAAGAAATTTTTTCGGTTTCACTCCGGAACAAAATAATAAATAACGTTTCGATTACGTTTCCGTTCCGCCAAAAAATATCGTTTTTTTCGTTTTTCGTTTTTGGTTTTCGTTTTGTTCCGATACCCTGCTTGTTGGTGTTAGACTAGTGGCAGCTGATAAAACCCGTTAGCTCTACTGACGTCTAACCCCTGGTTAGCTCAGTTGGTAGAGCGCTCCACCTGTAATGGGGAGGTCCCGTGTTCGATACCCGGACCAGGCGGATTTTTTCGGTCGCGAACCAGTCACCTAGCTGTGTTTGGAGATTCGCGTTTGTCCTTTGTCCCTCTTGTTCCCCTTCTCCAGGGATTATTTTCATCCTTCTTGTTCAGCTCGTTTGCACCTTTGCATTTAATTGCATTATAATTATAACCTTAAATTGCAAGCTTCACCCTTGTTGGCGTTAGACTGGTGGCAGCTGGTAAAACCCGTTTGCTCTACTGACGTCTAACCCCTGGTTAGCTCAGTTGGTAGAGCGCTCCACCTGTAATGGAGAGGTCCCGGGTTCGATACCCGGACCAGGCGGATTGTTTCGGTCGCGCACCAGTCACCTAGCCTTGTTTGGAGATTTGTGTTTGTCCTTTGTCCCTCTTGTTCCCCTTCTCCAAGGATTATTTTCATCCTTCTTGTCCAGCTCGTTTGCACCTTTGCATTTAATTGCATTATAATTATAACCTTAAATTGCAAGCTTCACCCTTGTTGGTGTTAGACTGGTGGCAGCTGATACAACCCGTTTGCTCTACTGACGTCTAACCCCTGGTTAGCTCAGTTGGTAGAGCGCTCCACCTGTAATGGAGAGGTCCCGGGTTCGATACCCGGACCAGGCGGATTGTTTCGGTCGAGCACCAGTCACCTAGCTGTGTTTGGAGATTTGTGTTTGTCCTTTGTCCCTCTTGTTCCCCTTCTCCAAGGATTATTTTCATCCTTCTTGTCCAGCTCGTTTGCACCTTTGCATTTAATTGCATTATAATTATAACCTTAAATTGCAAGCTTCACCCTTGTTGGTGTTAGACTGGTGGCAGCTGATAAAACCCGTTTGCTCTACTGACGTCTAACCCCTGGTTAGCTCAGTTGGTAGAGCGCTCCACCTGTAATGGAGAGGTCCCGGGTTCGATACCCGGACCAGGCGGATTGTTTTGGTCGCGCACCAGTCACCTAGCTGTGTTTGGAGATTTGTGTTTGTCCTTTGTCCCTCTTGTTCCCCTTCTCCAGGGATTATTTTCATTCTTCTTGTCCAACTCGTTTGCACCTTGGCATTTAATTGCATTATAATTATAACCTTAAATTGCAAGCTTCACCCTTGTTGGTGTTAGACTGGTGGCAGCTGATACAACCCGTTTGCTCTACTGACGTCTAACCCCTGGTTAGCTCAGTTGGTAGAGCGCTCCACCTGTAATGGAGAGGTCCCGGGTTCGATACCCGGACCAGGCGGATTGTTTCGGTCGCGCACCAGTCACCTAGCTGTGTTTGGAGATTTGTGTTTGTCCTTTGTCCCTCTTGTTCCCCTTCTCCAAGGATTATTTTCATCCTTCTTGTCCAGCTCGTTTGCACCTTTGCATTTAATTGCATTATAATTATAACCTTAAATTGCAAGCTTCACCCTTGTTGGTGTTAGACTTGTGGCGGCTGATAAAACCTGTTTGCTCTACTGACGTCTAACCCCTGGTTAGCTCAGTTGGTAGAGCGCTCCACCTGCAATGGAGAGGTCCCGGGTTCGATACCCGGACCAGGCGGATTATTTCGGTCGCGCACCAGTCACCTAGCTGTGTTTGGAGATTTGTGTTTGTCCTTTGTCCCTCTTGTTCCCCTTCTCCAAGAATTATTTTCATCCTTCTTGTCCAGCTCGTTTGCACCTTTGCATTTAATTGCATTATAATTATAACCTTAAATTGCAAGCTTCACCCTTGTTGGCGTTAGACTGGTGGCAGCTGGTAAAACCCGTTTGCTCTACTGACGTCTAACCCCTGGTTAGCTCAGTTGGTAGAGCGCTCCACCTGTAATGGAGAGGTCCCGGGTTCGATACCCGGACCAGGCGGATTGTTTCGGTCGCGCACCAGTCACCTAGCCTTGTTTGGAGATTTGTGTTTGTCCTTTGTCCCTCTTGTTCCCCTTCTCCAAGGATTATTTTCATCCTTCTTGTCCAGCTCGTTTGCACCTTTGCATTTAATTGCATTATAATTATAACCTTAAATTGCAAGCTTCACCCTTGTTGGTGTTAGACTGGTGGCAGCTGATACAACCCGTTTGCTCTACTGACGTCTAACCCCTGGTTAGCTCAGTTGGTAGAGCGCTCCACCTGTAATGGAGAGGTCCCGGGTTCGATACCCGGACCAGGCGGATTGTTTCGGTCGAGCACCAGTCACCTAGCTGTGTTTGGAGATTTGTGTTTGTCCTTTGTCCCTCTTGTTCCCCTTCTCCAAGGATTATTTTCATCCTTCTTGTCCAGCTCGTTTGCACCTTTGCATTTAATTGCATTATAATTATAACCTTAAATTGCAAGCTTCACCCTTGTTGGTGTTAGACTGGTGGCAGCTGATAAAACCCGTTTGCTCTACTGACGTCTAACCCCTGGTTAGCTCAGTTGGTAGAGCGCTCCACCTGTAATGGAGAGGTCCCGGGTTCGATACCCGGACCAGGCGGATTGTTTTGGTCGCGCACCAGTCACCTAGCTGTGTTTGGAGATTTGTGTTTGTCCTTTGTCCCTCTTGTTCCCCTTCTCCAGGGATTATTTTCATTCTTCTTGTCCAACTCGTTTGCACCTTGGCATTTAATTGCATTATAATTATAACCTTAAATTGCAAGCTTCACCCTTGTTGGTGTTAGACTGGTGGCAGCTGATACAACCCGTTTGCTCTACTGACGTCTAACCCCTGGTTAGCTCAGTTGGTAGAGCGCTCCACCTGTAATGGAGAGGTCCCGGGTTCGATACCCGGACCAGGCGGATTGTTTCGGTCGCGCACCAGTCACCTAGCTGTGTTTGGAGATTTGTGTTTGTCCTTTGTCCCTCTTGTTCCCCTTCTCCAGGGATTATTTTCATTCTTCTTGTCCAGCTTGTTTGCACCTTTGCATTTAATTGCATTATAATTACAACCTTAAATTGCAAGCTTCACCCTTGTTGGTGTTAGACTGGTGGCAGCTGGTAAAACCCGTTTGCTCTACTGACGTCTAACCCCTGGTTAGCTCAGTTGGTAGAGCGCTCCACCTGCAATGGAGAGGTCCCGGGTTCGATACCCGGACCAGGCGGATTGTTTCGGTCGCGCACCAGTCACCTAGCTGTGTTTGGAGATTTGTGTTTGTCCTTTGTCCCTCTTGTTCCCCTTCTCCAAGAATTATTTTCATCCTTCTTGTCCAGCTCGTTTGCACCTTTGCATTTAATTGCATTATAATTATAACCTTAAATTGCAAGCTTCACCCTTGTTGGTGTTAGACTGGTGGCTGCTGATACAACCCGTTTGCTCTACTGACGTCTAACCCCTGGTTAGCTCAGTTGGTAGAGCGCTCCACCTGTAATGGAGAGGTCCCGGGTTCGATACCCGGACCAGGCGGATTGTTTCGGTCGCGCACCAGTCACCTAGCTGTGTTTGGAGATTTGTGTTTGTCCTTTGTCCCTCTTGTTCCCCTTCTCCAAGGATTATTTTCATCCTTCTTGTCCAGCTCGTTTGCACCTTTGCATTTAATTGCATTATAATTACAACCTTAAATTGCAAGCTTCACCCTTGTTGGTGTTCGACTGGTGGCAGCAGGTAAAACCCGTTTGCTCTACTGACGTCTAACCCCTGGTTAGCTCAGTTGGTAGAGCGCTCCACCTGTAATGGAGAGGTCCCGGGTTCGATACCCGGACCAGGCGGATTGTTTCGGTCGCGCACCAGTCACCTAGCTGTGTTTGGAGATTTGTGTTTGTCCTTTGTCCCTCTTGTTCCCCTTCTCCAAGGATTATTTTCATCCTTGTTGTCCAGCTCGTTTGCACCTTTGCATTTAATTGCATTATAATTATAACCTTAAATTGCAAGCTTCACCCTTGTTGGTGTTAGACTGGTGGCAGCTGATACAACCCGTTTGCTCTACTGACGTCTAACCCCTGGTTAGCTCAGTTGGTAGAGAGCTCCACCTGTAATGGAGAGGTCCCGGGTTCGATACCCGGACCAGGCGGATTGTTTCGGTCGCGCACCAGTCACCTAGCTGTGTTTGGAGATTTGTGTTTGTCCTTTGTCCCTCTTGTTCCCCTTCTCCAAGGATTATTTTCATCCTTCTTGTCCAGCTCGTTTGCACCTTTGCATTTAATTGCATTATAATTACAACCTTAAATTGCAAGCTTCACCCTTGTTGGTGTTAGACTGGTGGCAGCTGGTAAAACCCGTTTGCTCTACTGACGTCTAACCCCTGGTTAGCTCAGTTGGTAGAGCGCTCCACCTGTAATGGAGAGGTCCCGGGTTCGATACCCGGACCAGGCGGATTGTTTCTGTCGCGCACCAGTCACCTAGCTGTGTTTGGAGATTTGTGTTTGTCCTTTGTCCCTCTTGTTCCCCTTCTCCAAGGATTATTTTCATCCTTCTTGTCCAGCTCGTTTGCACCTTTGCATTTAATTGCATTATAATTATAACCTTAAATTGCAAGCTTCACCCTTGTTGGTGTTAGACTGGTGGCAGCTGATACAACCCGTTTGCTCTACTGACGTCTAACCCCTGGTTAGCTCAGTTGGTAGAGCGCTCCACCTGTAATGGAGAGGTCCCGGGTTCGATACCCGGACCAGGCGGATTGTTTCGGTCGCGCACCAGTCACCTAGCTGTGTTTGGAGATTTGTGTTTGTCCTTTGTCCCTCTTGTTCCCCTTCTCCAAGGATTATTTTCATCCTTCTTGTCCAGCTCGTTTGCACCTTTGCATTTAATTGCATTATAATTACAACCTTAAATTGCAAGCTTCACCCTTGTTGGTGTTAGACTGGTGGCAGCTGGTAAAACCCGTTTGCTCTACTGACGTCTAACCCCTGGTTAGCTCAGTTGGTAGAGCGCTCCACCTGTAATGGAGAGGTCCCGGGTTCGATACCCGGACCAGGCGGATTGTTTCGGTCGCGCACCAGTCACCTAGCTGTGTTTGGAGATTTGTGTTTGTCCTTTGTCCCTCTTGTTCCCCTTCTCCAAGGATTATTTTCATCCTTCTTGTCCAGCTCGTTTGCACCTTTGCATTTAATTGCATTATAATTATAACCTTAAATTGCAAGCTTCACCCTTGTTGGTGTTAGACTGGTGGCAGCTGATAAAACCCGTTTGCTCTACTGACGTCTAACCCCTGGTTAGCTCAGTTGGTAGAGCGCTCCACCTGTAATGGAGAGGTCCCGGGTTCGATACCCGGACCAGGCGGATTGTTTTGGTCGCGCACCAGTCACCTAGCTGTGTTTGGAGATTTGTGTTTGTCCTTTGTCCCTCTTGTTCCCCTTCTCCAGGGATTATTTTCATTCTTCTTGTCCAACTCGTTTGCACCTTGGCATTTAATTGCATTATAATTATAACCTTAAATTGCAAGCTTCACCCTTGTTGGTGTTAGACTGGTGGCAGCTGATACAACCCGTTTGCTCTACTGACGTCTAACCCCTGGTTAGCTCAGTTGGTAGAGCGCTCCACCTGTAATGGAGAGGTCCCGGGTTCGATACCCGGACCAGGCGGATTGTTTCGGTCGCGCACCAGTCACCTAGCTGTGTTTGGAGATTTGTGTTTGTCCTTTGTCCCTCTTGTTCCCCTTCTCCAAGGATTATTTTCATCCTTCTTGTCCAGCTCGTTTGCACCTTTGCATTTAATTGCATTATAATTATAACCTTAAATTGCAAGCTTCACCCTTGTTGGTGTTAGACTTGTGGCGGCTGATAAAACCTGTTTGCTCTACTGACGTCTAACCCCTGGTTAGCTCAGTTGGTAGAGCGCTCCACCTGTAATGGAGAGGTCCCGGGTTCGATACCCGGACCAGGCGGATTGTTTCGGTCGCGCACCAGTCACCTAGCTGTGTTTGGAGATTTGTGTTTGTCCTTTGTCCCTCTTGTTCCCCTTCTCCAGGGATTATTTTCATTCTTCTTGTCCAGCTTGTTTGCACCTTTGCATTTAATTGCATTATAATTACAACCTTAAATTGCAAGCTTCACCCTTGTTGGTGTTAGACTGGTGGCAGCTGGTAAAACCCGTTTGCTCTACTGACGTCTAACCCCTGGTTAGCTCAGTTGGTAGAGCGCTCCACCTGCAATGGAGAGGTCCCGGGTTCGATACCCGGACCAGGCGGATTGTTTCGGTCGCGCACCAGTCACCTAGCTGTGTTTGGAGATTTGTGTTTGTCCTTTGTCCCTCTTGTTCCCCTTCTCCAAGAATTATTTTCATCCTTCTTGTCCAGCTCGTTTGCACCTTTGCATTTAATTGCATTATAATTATAACCTTAAATTGCAAGCTTCACCCTTGTTGGTGTTAGACTGGTGGCTGCTGATACAACCCGTTTGCTCTACTGACGTCTAACCCCTGGTTAGCTCAGTTGGTAGAGCGCTCCACCTGTAATGGAGAGGTCCCGGGTTCGATACCCGGACCAGGCGGATTGTTTCGGTCGCGCACCAGTCACCTAGCTGTGTTTGGAGATTTGTGTTTGTCCTTTGTCCCTCTTGTTCCCCTTCTCCAAGGATTATTTTCATCCTTCTTGTCCAGCTCGTTTGCACCTTTGCATTTAATTGCATTATAATTACAACCTTAAATTGCAAGCTTCACCCTTGTTGGTGTTCGACTGGTGGCAGCTGGTAAAACCCGTTTGCTCTACTGACGTCTAACCCCTGGTTAGCTCAGTTGGTAGAGCGCTCCACCTGTAATGGAGAGGTCCCGGGTTCGATACCCGGACCAGGCGGATTGTTTCGGTCGCGCACCAGTCACCTAGCTGTGTTTGGAGATTTGTGTTTGTCCTTTGTCCCTCTTGTTCCCCTTCTCCAAGGATTATTTTCATCCTTGTTGTCCAGCTCGTTTGCACCTTTGCATTTAATTGCATTATAATTATAACCTTAAATTGCAAGCTTCACCCTTGTTGGTGTTAGACTGGTGGCAGCTGATACAACCCGTTTGCTCTACTGACGTCTAACCCCTGGTTAGCTCAGTTGGTAGAGAGCTCCACCTGTAATGGAGAGGTCCCGGGTTCGATACCCGGACCAGGCGGATTGTTTCGGTCGCGCACCAGTCACCTAGCTGTGTTTGGAGATTTGTGTTTGTCCTTTGTCCCTCTTGTTCCCCTTCTCCAAGGATTATTTTCATCCTTCTTGTCCAGCTCGTTTGCACCTTTGCATTTAATTGCATTATAATTACAACCTTAAATTGCAAGCTTCACCCTTGTTGGTGTTAGACTGGTGGCAGCTGGTAAAACCCGTTTGCTCTACTGACGTCTAACCCCTGGTTAGCTCAGTTGGTAGAGCGCTCCACCTGTAATGGAGAGGTCCCGGGTTCGATACCCGGACCAGGCGGATTGTTTCTGTCGCGCACCAGTCACCTAGCTGTGTTTGGAGATTTGTGTTTGTCCTTTGTCCCTCTTGTTCCCCTTCTCCAAGGATTATTTTCATCCTTCTTGTCCAGCTCGTTTGCACCTTTGCATTTAATTGCATTATAATTATAACCTTAAATTGCAAGCTTCACCCTTGTTGGTGTTAGACTGGTGGCAGCTGATACAACCCGTTTGCTCTACTGACGTCTAACCCCTGGTTAGCTCAGTTGGTAGAGCGCTCCACCTGTAATGGAGAGGTCCCGGGTTCGATACCCGGACCAGGCGGATTGTTTCGGTCGCGCACCAGTCACCTAGCTGTGTTTGGAGATTTGTGTTTGTCCTTTGTCCCTCTTGTTCCCCTTCTCCAAGGATTATTTTCATCCTTCTTGTCCAGCTCGTTTGCACCTTTGCATTTAATTGCATTATAATTACAACCTTAAATTGCAAGCTTCACCCTTGTTGGTGTTAGACTGGTGGCAGCTGGTAAAACCCGTTTGCTCTACTGACGTCTAACCCCTGGTTAGCTCAGTTGGTAGAGCGCTCCACCTGTAATGGAGAGGTCCCGGGTTCGATACCCGGACCAGGCGGATTGTTTCGGTCGCGCACCAGTCACCTAGCTGTGTTTGGAGATTTGTGTTTGTCCTTTGTCCCTCTTGTTCCCCTTCTCCAAGGATTATTTTCATCCTTCATGTCCAGCTCGTTTGCACCTTTGCATTTAATTGCATTATAATTATAACCTTAAATTGCAAGCTTCACCCTTGTTGGTGTTAGACTGGTGGCAGCTGATACAACCCGTTTGCTCTACTGACGTCTAACCCCTGGTTAGCTCAGTTGGTAGAGAGCTCCACCTGTAATGGAGAGGTCCCGGGTTCGATACCCGGACCAGGCGCATTGTTTCGGTCGCGCACCAGTCACCTAGCTGTGTTTGGAGATTTGTGTTTGTCCTTTGTCCCTCTTGTTCCCCTTCTCCAAGGATTATTTTCATCCTTCTTGTCCAGCTCGTTTGCACCTTTGCATTTAATTGCATTATAATTATAACCTTAAATTGCAAGCTTCACCCTTGTTGGTGTTAGACTTGTGGCGGCTGATAAAACCCGTTTGCTCTACTGACGTCTAACCCCTGGTTAGCTCAGTTGGTAGAGCGCTCCACCTGTAATGGAGAGGTCCCGGGTTCGATACCCGGACCAGGCGGATTGTTTCGGTCGCGCACCAGTCACCTAGCTGTGTTTGGAGATTTGTGTTTGTCCTTTGTCCCTCTTGTTCCCCTTCTCCAAGGATTATTTTCATCCTTCTTGTCCAGCTCGTTTGCAACTTTGCATTTAATTGCATTATAATTATAACCTTAAATTGCAAGCTTCACCCTTGTTGGTGTTAGACTGGTGGCAGCTGATAAAACCCGTTTGCTCTACTGACGTCTAACCCCTGGTTAGCTCAGTTGGTAGAGCGCTCCACCTGTAATGGAGAGGTCCCGGGTTCGATACCCGGACCAGGCGGATTGTTTCGGTCGCGCACCAGTCACCTAGCTGTGTTTGGAGATTTGTGTTTGTCCTTTGTCCCTCTTGTTCCCCTTCTCCAGGGATTATTTTCATTCTTCTTGTCCAGCTTGTTTGCACCTTTGCATTTAATTGCATTATAATTATAACCTTAAATTGCAAGCTTCACCCTTGTTGGTGTTAGACTGGTGGCAGCTGATAAAACCCGTCTGCTCTACTGACGTCTAACCCCTGGTTAGCTCAGTTGGTAGAGCGCTCCACCTGTAATGGAGAGGTCCCGGGTTCGATACCCGGACCAGGCGGATTGTTTCGGTCGCGCACCAGTCACCTAGCTGTGTTTGGAGATTTGTGTTTGTCCTTTGTCCCTCTTGTTCCCCTTCTCCAGGGATTATTTTCATTCTTCTTGTCCAGCTCGTTTGCACCTTTGCATTTAATTGCATTATAATTATAACCTTAAATTGCAAGCTTCACCCTCGTTGGTGTTAGACTTGTGGCGGCTGATAAAACCCGTTTGCTCTACTGACGTCTAACCCCTGGTTAGCTCAGTTGGTAGAGCGCTCCACCTGTAATGGAGAGGTCCCGGGTTCGATACCCGGACCAGGCGGATTGTTTCGGTCGCGCACCAGTCACCTAGCTGTGTTTGGAGATTTGTGTTTGTCCTTTGTCCCTCTTGTTCCCCTTCTCCAGGGATTATTTTCATTCTTCTTGTCCAGCTTGTTTGCACCTTTGCATTTAATTGCATTATAATTATAACCTTAAATTGCAAGCTTCACCCTTGTTGGTGTTAGACTGGTGGCAGCTGGTAAAACACGTTTGCTCTACTGACGTCTAACCCCTGATTCGCTCAGTTGGTAGAGCGCTCCACCTGTAATGGAGAGGTCCCGGGTTCGATACCCGGACCAGGCGGATTGTTTCGGTCGCGCACCAGTCACCTAGCTGTGTTTGGAGATTTGTGTTTGTCCTTTGTCCCTCTTGTTCCCCTTCTCCAAGGATTATTTTCATCCTTCTTGTCCAGCTCGTTTGCACCTTTGCATTTAACTGCATTATAATTATAACCTTAAATTGCAAGCTTCACCCTCGTTGGTGTTAGACTGGTGGCAGCTGATAAAACCCGTTTGCTCTACTGACGTCTAACCCCTGGTTAGCTCAGTTGGTAGAGCGCTCCACCTGTAATGGAGAGGTCCCGGGTTCGATACCCGGACCAGGCGGATTGTTTCGGTCGCGCACCAGTCACCTAGCTGTGTTTGGAGATTTGTGTTTGTCCTTTGTCCCTCTTGTTCCCCTTCTCCAAGGATTATTTTCATCCTTCTTGTCCAGCTCGTTTGCACCTTTGCATTTAATTGCATTATAATTATAACCTTAAATTGCAAGCTTCACCCTTGTTGGTGTTAGACTGGTGGCAGCTGATACAACCCGTTTGCTCTACTGACGTCTAACCCCTGGTTAGCTCAGTTGGTAGAGCGCTCCACCTGTAATGGAGAGGTCCCGGGTTCGATACCCGGACCAGGCGGATTGTTTCGGTCGCGCACCAGTCACCTAGCTGTGTTTGGAGATTTGTGTTTGTCCTTTGTCCCTCTTGTTCCCCTTCTCCAAGGATTATTTTCATCCTTCTTGTCCAGCTCGTTTGCACCTTTGCATTTAATTGCATTATAATTACAACCTTAAATTGCAAGCTTCACCCTTGTTGGTGTTAGACTGGTGGCAGCTGGTAAAACCCGTTTGCTCTACTGACGTCTAACCCCTGGTTAGCTCAGTTGGTAGAGCGCTCCACCTGTAATGGAGAGGTCCCGGGTTCGATACCGGGACCAGGCGGATTGTTTCGGTCGCGCACCAGTCACCTAGCTGTGTTTGGAGATTTGTGTTTGTCCTTTGTCCCTCTTGTTCCCCTTCTCCAAGGATTATTTTCATCCTTCATGTCCAGCTCGTTTGCACCTTTGCATTTAATTGCATTATAATTATAACCTTAAATTGCAAGCTTCACCCTTGTTGGTGTTAGACTGGTGGCAGCTGATACAACCCGTTTGCTCTACTGACGTCTAACCCCTGGTTAGCTCAGTTGGTAGAGAGCTCCACCTGTAATGGAGAGGTCCCGGGTTCGATACCCGGACCAGGCGGATTGTTTCGGTCGCGCACCAGTCACCTAGCTGTGTTTGGAGATTTGTGTTTGTCCTTTGTCCCTCTTGTTCCCCTTCTCCAAGGATTATTTTCATCCTTCTTGTCCAGCTCGTTTGCACCTTTGCATTTAATTGCATTATAATTATAACCTTAAATTGCAAGCTTCACCCTTGTTGGTGTTAGACTTGTGGCGGCTGATAAAACCCGTTTGCTCTACTGACGTCTAACCCCTGGTTAGCTCAGTTGGTAGAGCGCTCCACCTGTAATGGAGAGGTCCCGGGTTCGATACCCGGACCAGGCGGATTGTTTCGGTCGCGCACCAGTCACCTAGCTGTGTTTGGAGATTTGTGTTTGTCCTTTGTCCCTCTTGTTCCCCTTCTCCAAGGATTATTTTCATCCTTCTTGTCCAGCTCGTTTGCAACTTTGCATTTAATTGCATTATAATTATAACCTTAAATTGCAAGCTTCACCCTTGTTGGTGTTAGACTGGTGGCAGCTGATAAAACCCGTTTGCTCTACTGACGTCTAACCCCTGGTTAGCTCAGTTGGTAGAGCGCTCCACCTGTAATGGAGAGGTCCCGGGTTCGATACCCGGACCAGGCGGATTGTTTCGGTCGCGCACCAGTCACCTAGCTGTGTTTGGAGATTTGTGTTTGTCCTTTGTCCCTCTTGTTCCCCTTCTCCAGGGATTATTTTCATTCTTCTTGTCCAGCTTGTTTGCACCTTTGCATTTAATTGCATTATAATTATAACCTTAAATTGCAAGCTTCACCCTTGTTGGTGTTAGACTGGTGGCAGCTGATAAAACCCGCTTGCTCTACTGACGTCTAACCCCTGGTTAGCTCAGTTGGTAGAGCGCTCCACCTGTAATGGGGAGGTCCCGTGTTCGATACCCGGACCAGGCGGATTGTTTCGGTCGCGCACCAGTCACCTAGCTGTGTTTGGAGATTTGTGTTTGTCCTTTGTCCCTCTTGTTCCCCTTCTCCAGGGATTATTTTCATTCTTCTTGTCCAGCTTGTTTGCACCTTTGCATTTAATTGCATTATAATTATAACCTTAAATTGCAAGCTTCACCCTTGTTGGTGTTAGACTGGTGGCAGCTGATAAAACCCGTCTGCTCTACTGACGTCTAACCCCTGGTTAGCTCAGTTGGTAGAGCGCTCCACCTGTAATGGAGAGGTCCCGGGTTCGATACCCGGACCAGGCGGATTGTTTCGGTCGCGCACCAGTCACCTAGCTGTGTTTGGAGATTTGTGTTTGTCCTTTGTCCCTCTTGTTCCCCTTCTCCAGGGATTATTTTCATTCTTCTTGTCCAGCTTGTTTGCACCTTTGCATTTAATTGCATTATAATTATAACCTTAAATTGCAAGCTTCACCCTTGTTGGTGTTAGACTGGTGGCAGCTGATAAAACCCGTCTGCTCTACTGACGTCTAACCCCTGGTTAGCTCAGTTGGTAGAGCGCTCCACCTGTAATGGAGAGGTCCCGGGTTCGATACCCGGACCAGGCGGATTGTTTCGGTCGCGCACCAGTCACCTAGCTGTGTTTGGAGATTTGTGTTTGTCCTTTGTCCCTCTTGTTCCCCTTCTCCAGGGATTATTTTCATTCTTCTTGTCCAGCTCGTTTGCACCTTTGCATTTAATTGCATTATAATTATAACCTTAAATTGCAAGCTTCACCCTCGTTGGTGTTAGACTTGTGGCGGCTGATAAAACCCGTTTGCTCTACTGACGTCTAACCCCTGGTTAGCTCAGTTGGTAGAGCGCTCCACCTGTAATGGAGAGGTCCCGGGTTCGATACCCGGACCAGGCGGATTGTTTCGGTCGCGCACCAGTCACCTAGCTGTGTTTGGAGATTTGTGTTTGTCCTTTGTCCCTCTTGTTCCCCTTCTCCAGGGATTATTTTCATTCTTCTTGTCCAGCTTGTTTGCACCTTTGCATTTAATTGCATTATAATTATAACCTTAAATTGCAAGCTTCACCCTTGTTGGTGTTAGACTGGTGGCAGCTGGTAAAACACGTTTGCTCTACTGACGTCTAACCCCTGATTCGCTCAGTTGGTAGAGCGCTCCACCTGTAATGGAGAGGTCCCGGGTTCGATACCCGGACCAGGCGGATTGTTTCGGTCGCGCACCAGTCACCTAGCTGTGTTTGGAGATTTGTGTTTGTCCTTTGTCCCTCTTGTTCCCCTTCTCCAAGGATTATTTTGATCCTTCTTGTCCAGCTCGTTTGCACCTTTGCATTTAACTGCATTATAATTATAACCTTAAATTGCAAGCTTCACCCTCGTTGGTGTTAGACTGGTGGCAGCTGATAAAACCCGTTTGCTCTACTGACGTCTAACCCCTGGTTAGCTCAGTTGGTAGAGCGCTCCACCTGTAATGGAGAGGTCCCGGGTTCGATACCCGGACCAGGCGGATTGTTTCGGTCGCGCACCAGTCACCTAGCTGTGTTTGGAGATTTGTGTTTGTCCTTTGTCCCTCTTGTTCCCCTTCTCCAGGGATTATTTTCATTCTTCTTGTCCAGCTTGTTTGCACCTTTGCATTTAATTGCATTATAATTATAACCTTAAATTGCAAGCTTCACCCTTGTTGGTGTTAGACTGGTGGCAGCTGGTAAAACCCGTTTGCTCTACTGACGTCTAACCCCTGGTTAGCTCAGTTGGTAGAGCGCTCCACCTGTAATGGAGAGGTCCCGGGTTCGATACCCGGACCAGGCGGATTGTTTCGGTCGCGCACCAGTCACCTAGCTGTGTTTGGAGATTCGTGTTTGTCCTTTGTCCCTCTTGTTCCCCTTCTCCAGGGATTATTTTCATCCTTCTTGTCCAGCTCGTTTGCACCTTTGCATTTAATTGCATTATAATTATAACCTTAAATTGCAAGCTTCACCCTTGTTGGTGTTAGACTGGTGGCAGCTGATAAAACCCGTTTGCTCTACTGACGTCTAACCCCTGGTTAGCTCAGTTGGTAGAGCGCTCCACCTGTAATGGAGAGGTCCCGGGTTCGATACCCGGACCAGGCGGATTGTTTCGGTCGCGCACCAGTCACCTAGCTGTGTTTGGAGATTTGTGTTTGTCCTTTGTCCCTCTTGTTCCCCTTCGCCAGGGAATATTTTCATCAGTTCTTGTCCAGCTCGCTTGCACCTTTGCATTTAATTGCATTATAATTATAACCTTAAATTGCAAGCTTCACCCTTGTTGGTGTCAGACTGGTGGCAGCTGATAAAACCCGTTTGCTCTACTGACGTCTAACCCCTGGTTTGCTCAGTTGGTAGAGCGCTCTACCTGTAATGGAGAGGTCCCGCGTTCGGTACCCGGACCAGGCGGATTGTTTCGGTCGCGCACCAGTCACCTAGCTGTGTTTGGAGATTCGTGTTTGTCCTTTATCCCTCTTGTTCCCCTTCTCCAGGGATTATTTTCATCCTTCTTGTCCAGCTCGTTTGCACCTTTGCATTTAATTGCATTATAATTATAACCTTAAATTGCAAGCTTCACCCTTGTTGGTGTTAGACTGGTGGCAGCTGATAAAACCCGTTTGCTCTACTGACGTCTAACCCCTGGTTAGCTCAGTTGGTAGAGCGCTCCACCTGTAATGGAGAGGTCCCGGGTTCGATACCCGGACCAGGTGGATTGTTTCGGTCGCGCACCAGTCACCTAGCTGTGTTTGGAGATTTGTGTTTGTCCTTTGTCCCTCTTGTTCCCCTTCTCCAGGGAATATTTTCATCAGTTCTTGTCCAGCTCGCTTGCACCTTTGCATTTAATTGCATTATAATTATAACCTTAAATTGCAAGCTTCACCCTTGTTGGTGTCAGACTGGTGGCAGCTGATAAAACCCGTTTGCTCTACTGACGTCTAACCCCTGGTTTGCTCAGTTGGTAGAGCGCTCTACCTGTAATGGAGAGGTCCCGCGTTCGGTACCCGGACCAGGCGGATTGTTTCGGTCGCGCACCAGTCACCTAGCTGTGTTTGGAGATTCGTGTTTGTCCTTTATCCCTCTTGTTCCCCTTCTCCAGGGATTATTTTCATCCTTCTTGTCCAGCTCGTTTGCACCTTTGCATTTAATTGCATTATAATTATAACCTTAAATTGCAAGCTTCACCCTTGTTGGTGTTAGACTGGTGGCAGCTGATAAAACCCGTTTGCTCTACTGACGTCTAACCCCTGGTTAGCTCAGTTGGTAGAGCGCTCCACCTGTAATGGAGAGGTCCCGGGTTCGATACCCGGACCAGGCGGATTGTTTCGGTCGCGCACCAGTCACCTAGCTGTGTTTGGAGATTTGTGTTTGTCCTTTGTCCCTCTTGTTCCCCTTCGCCAGGGAATATTTTCATCAGTTCTTGTCCAGCTCGCTTGCACCTTTGCATTTAATTGCATTATAATTATAACCTTAAATTGCAAGCTTCACCCTTGTTGGTGTCAGACTGGTGGCAGCTGATAAAACCCGTTTGCTCTACTGACGTCTAACCCCTGGTTTGCTCAGTTGGTAGAGCGCTCTACCTGTAATGGAGAGGTCCCGCGTTCGGTACCCCGACCAGGCGGATTGTTTCGGTCGCGCACCAGTCACCTAGCTGTGTTTGGAGATTCGTGTTTGTCCTTTATCCCTCTTGTTCCCCTTCTCCAGGGATTATTTTCATCCTTCTTGTCCAGCTCGTTTGCACCTTTGCATTTAATTGCATTATAATTATAACCTTAAATTGCAAGCTTCACCCTTGTTGGTGTTAGACTGGTGGCAGCTGATAAAACCCGTTTGCTCTACTGACGTCTAACCCCTGGTTAGCTCAGTTGGTAGAGCGCTCCACCTGTAATGGAGAGGTCCCGGGTTCGATACCCGGACCAGGCGGATTGTTTCGGTCGCGCACCAGTCACCTAGCTGTGTTTGGAGATTTGTGTTTGTGCTTTGTCCCTCTTGTTCCCCTTCTCCAGGGAATATTTTCATCAGTTCTTGCCCAGCTCGCTTGCACCTTTGCATTTAATTGCATTATAATTATAACCTTAAATTGCAAGCTTCACCCTTGTTGGTGTCAGACTGGTGGCAGCTGATAAAACCCGTTTGCTCTACTGACGTCTAACCCCTGGTTAGCTCAGTTGGTAGAGCGCTCCACCTGTAATGGAGAGGTCCCGGGTTCGATACCCGGACCAGGCGGATTGTTTCGGTCGCGCACCAGTCACCTAGCTGTGTTTGGAGATTCGTGTTTGTCCTTTGTCCCTCTTGTTCCCCTTCTCCAGGGATTATTTTCATCCTACAACACCGTCCTCTTTGTGGCGTCAGCTCACTTGAATTTGTGAGAAACAAAAAGTGCCTTTGGCGACGTAGCTCTCATTTTCACCACAAAGAAAAAACGGCGAGGAATGCACACGATGTGAGCAACAGCACGCCACATCACCCCCCCCCCCCCCTCCTTTCCCGGCCACCTCTGCTGCAGTTATGGCGTCGTGCGTCTTGCCAAAGCCCCAGTGGCAGTCGTTGTAATATATTTTTTTTTAACTTTCGAAGCTACAAATAATTCTAGAAATACATAAATTCAAGTTGAACTATTCCTTAAGGGTACAAATACGACGAATAGATAAATCATTAGGCACCTTTGCGCTCGCTAGCTTGCGTTGGTTCCAACAGCTAGGCCAATAGGGCTTGAAGGGATTGTCCGGTCAAAAGCGGAAGTATTCATTTTTTCGCTCGTTACGTCAAGGGCGCCTTCATATAGACAAACGTCATTTTTATTTTGATATATGATGTCCCAATAATAATTAAACCTTTTATGAGCGTGTGTACGAAACTGCACCCTGAATTTCGCCATGTCAGTGGCTGACATCAGTAGCTGCTACGTGACGTCACGTAACGCAGAGGATCGTCAAATAGTTCGGATAACAAGCTTTGGTCGTTGGATGTTTTGTATTTTGTTTCAAATTAGATAGTGTCCTAGGTTGTACCCTACGTAAATACGTTTCTTGTAACGCAGTTCCCAGGCGTGTGCAAAAAAAAAAACTCGCGCATTTTAGCAGGATATTACTCGAAAACAGCCGTGAGCTTCTAGCAATCGCATGCCGTTTCGCTCATACACAAGTGGGACGGCCACTGATCGGACAAGGAGCGCTTGCAGAGAGAATGATGAAGATTTTGCCTCTGAAGCGGCATATCTGAGTCTACATATCGCCGGATCTACTGGATCGGTCATGCGATTGTGGGTCGTTTCCTCGGAGGCGACGCTTGCGGGTCGAAGGCAAACGGCGAATCGTTCAAAATGCGTCTAACATTTCTAGATCGTCACTTCACTCAGACGTTTTGGTAAATCATAGCCGTTATCCATTTTCACACGCGGGTCAAGCACAATCCGGCTGCACGGTGTGCTGAATATATCTTTGACATAGTTTCAAGATGGCTTAGCAGTTTGTATTGGTTGCACCGCGTTATCAAACGAATGAAGCCGACTTGGGTAAGGAGCGGGTGGACGTAGTTTTATATCGTTGAAACAACACAGCACCTCAGCTTACGAGCCTTCTGTTTTTTTAGGGCTTAGCTCGTAGCTCTCCCATGAAATGATTGCTACATGAAAGGGATCAAGATCTTGACGAGAACCAAGTGCTTCTTGCGCACGGCGACGATCTATTTTCCTCGTCACCGCACGTCTCGCGGATCGTAGATACTGCCGTGTGGTTGTGGCACTCAACCACGCAAGAAAAATCTCGCCCATCCAGGAAACAAGTCGAGTAAAACAACAAAAATGTAGCACGCTGCGGCATTCACTCGCAGGCAAGCGACGACATGGAAATTCTCGCTTTGCGTTGTGCGACGTCAGAGCTTTAATGTTGCCAACGAAAGCACCGTTTACACTAGGATGCAATTGGAGCAGTTTAAACTTCAACTACTCTTGCAGCGGAACAAATAAAATTCAGATATTGCACGGACGGTATATTTCGAGGAAATAACAGCGATATTCAATTGTTTTCTCGAACACAAACGTTTACCTCTGCTCTGCTCTACTCCATAGTTATCTGCTTTGTTCCATTGGCGCCGCCCTTTTTGTTATACTGACGCCATGACACAGTAAAAGGAAGGGGGGGGGGGGCTGAGCTTTTTGCAAGATTCCGTTGTTTAGAAACCGTCGCACATATCGTCATTCAAGAACGTCAGAAGTTTATGATCACAAAGCTCCAAGAACAAAGTCGATAACTAGAGCTCTGTAAAAAGCAAAAAATATCGTTTTATGTGGAGCCTCTCTCTTTACAGGAGCCTGCGTTTGAAATTTTAATTTGCCATTTTTATGGCTGGGGCTAGTATTTAGGACACCGGTGTGTATTACTCAGTGTTGGACAAAATACTTGATGAAAGTATTTAAGGGAAGTTACCAAGGAGATGCTTCATAAAGTATTTAAAGTACTACTCAAGTATCTTGAGCAGAGTACAAATACTTAGATATATAATTCAATTACTTTTGAAGATACTTCCGCATTGTGTAATTTGCACCGACTTCAGTGACAAACACACTTATACGATTGCGCAAATCTGCTTTACCAGAATGGTTTATTAGCACGAACTAACACAGAACAGGAAAAAACAAACAAAAAGAAACATCTCAGCTTTTTTTTAATGCAGTCCAACCATAAGAAGCAGAATATCACTGATATATGTTACAAAACATTTCAGGGAAACAAATATAAAAAGAGAGGTCGCTTTAGCTATTCGCAATTTTCACGACCTATACAGGGCGCGCCTGTGCCTAATAAAATTGCTGTCATCTGGATGATCGTCGTAGAAAAGCAGTAAGAGGCAGGGTCTCCGCCGCATAATTCATTCTACAGGGTGTCACCAAAAATAAATTACACGGTTTTTTTACCTAAAAAATAAACTAGGCATCTCCGAAAGCTCATTCTCCGTCCAAAAGTAGCACTAGAGGTCACAACCAGATGCCAAAGTTTCAGCCCGATCCGATTCCTTATTCAAAAGTTATAAGTGATTTTCTGAAAATTTCAACGGGAAAATGGTGGCCGACGCAGTTTACAGATACATGGGGGTCTATGGCACCAGAAACCGAAAACGGGCGAATACTGGCTCCATTTTCCCATTGAAATTTTCAGAAAATCAGTTATAAGTTTTTAATAAGCTATCGGATCGGACTGAAACTTTGGTATCTGGTTGTGACCTCTAGCGCCACTTTTGGGCAGAGAATGAGCGTTCGGCATGCCTAGTTTATTTCTGCGGTAACAAAAAAAAAACAATTTTGTTTTCTGACACCTTGTAGTTTTGCTTTATACGAACATAATTGGAACCCTACTTCATTTTTTCTCGCGAAGAAGGTGTAGGCCAGCACCTTTCCTGTGAAGCCGATCATCCAGGAGCTAGGGAGCGCGATCCTCACACCGTGGTACTGCCATCGCTGAAAGTTGCGAATAGTGACGTCGCTGAATATCAAGTTTTGCGGCGAACCTTAGACGCATCGTTTAACTACAATATAAATTCCCTATATGATGAGTTTATTACAAACGAACTTGAGGATACGGAAATGAGTGAATGGATAACAAAGAGAACCCACATAATAGCCACGGCACTCGTCGCACCTTCCTTGAGTAGGTTGTGTTCAGACAGGATGTCAACGTTGGTAAAAGCTCTGTTGGCATTTTGAGAGGTTATCCTGCTCGTAGTTCGCTTCCTGTTTTGTTCTCTGCTTATCAATGTTCGCTTAGAGACGGTGTTCATGAGAGCAATAAGTGCCGGATTTACGACAAAAAGAAAAGAAACAAAAGAAACCTCGACGTTTTGCCGTAGCGGAGTCAAATATACAACAAGCGAAACTTCTTTTTGTGTTTCCTTCTCATTTTATTCTATTTGTTATGTTCTTGACACTGAAGTCTGCATTGTTGTCGTGGGTCGTGTTCCGTTCTGCGTTGCGCTTCAGTGTGGCAATCATTCCTTCCGTAAATTTTCCGGCACACTGCGTTGGAGCCAAGCACGCTGCCGACTTAGCTACTCCTAGGCAGAGGTGTGTATGCAGAGAGTTTGGCCATTCGTTGGGAAGTAGAGGAGACAAATGAAGAGGCGCCATGGGCCGAAAGCGGGCTGGGCGTGGTTCAGCGCGTCTTTACTACTTCGAATGTGGCCAACCAGGAGCCGGAAATAATACCCTGGCGGTGGTCCCGAGAAACTAACTTAATAAGTGCGTCGGTGTAACTGTCGGTGACTGAAATTATGGTGCACGTGATGCTTCAATCACGGTCACCTAAAATTATGGCTGAAGAGCGCAACTAGCGGAACGGTGGTCATAATCCGTACGCCAGGCGCCGATGGCCGGGAATCTATCGTCCGAGCGGTCGCACCCTGTCCGAGCAAAACAGAGTTCGAGCGGCAGATTCGTTTCTTACATCTTTCTGCATGATCATGGTCGAAACATCACGTGCACCCTATTTTCAACCATGAAGAATTACTACATTTAACTCTTACGCGCTTATTGAAACGATTAAAACTGTTTCTCGCTACCACCGCTAGGGGATTCTTTTCGGCTTCTGGTTTGCCAAGAGAGCATGCCAAGCCCTCCTTCAGCGTCTGGTGCACGCCCTGGCTCTGCCCGCGCCTACCATTGAACAAACTCTCTGTATACACGGCTCTGCTCCTAGGGTGGCTCAACGTCCCTTTCTTTAGGGTGTTGCCAAGTATTTGGTGATGCCACCCTTTATAGTACCCCATGTCGACAGCACGAGCGTGCAGGGACGTGCTTTTTTTCCACGCGCTTCGGAACAATAAGTGAAAATAAGCGTTAGAAACAAAATAGCCAGATGCCCTCATCCTAAGCAAAGCGCACATGAAGGCACCCTAGCTACGCCGACTTGGCTATGCAGGCGGCAATAGCAATAAAAAAGGTGAAACTACTGCACATGCTAGCCACA